>NW_024737097.1:788158-949826 GCF_018991925.1 Homarus americanus
GACGCGTGCACTGCTTGGCTCCCTCTACAGTGCATTCTATAATTAAAAGCGCCGACAAGATCAAGGAGATGGCCGGGTCTGCAACACCACTGACGGAAACGAAGGTGACGAGGTTCCGTGATGCTGAGATGGAGAGTATGGAGCGGATGTTGAACACGTGGATTGACGACCAGACCCAGCGCCTTAAAACACCTTTATCGCAATGCATGATTCAACAGAAGGCAAGATCACTGTGGAAAGATATAACTAAAGATAAACCCAAAATACCCGAGTTCAGTGCCAGCCGTGGATGGTTTGATAGATTTAGGTTAACGTATATGAATCCACAACCTAAAAATACAAGGAGACTCAGCTAGTGCCGACCATGAAGCAGCAGAGAAGTTCCCACCGTTCTCGCAACCGGACTCTTCTGGAAGAAAATGCCTTCACGGACCTACATATCTAAGGAGGAAAAGACTGCACCGGGATTCAAAGTTGCCAAGGACCGCCTCCCTCTATTGAATGGTGGCAATGTTGAGGGTGACCTGAAGTTAAAGCCTCTCCATGTGTACCGGTCTGAAACACCCCATGTTCTGAGGGGGGTTGTGAAGGGACAACTTCCTGTCGTGTGGCGTTCAAACCATAAGGCGTGGGTGACAGGGTCTGTGATGCATGACTACATGTTCAACTATGTGTCTGGTCGCATTACTCGCTATAATAAGGCAAGAAAATAATGTTGATGATAAAACTCTTGACGGTGATCGACAATGCACCAGGTCATCCACCAGCTATGGTTGACTGGTGCAAGAACATTAAAGTTGTGTTTTTGCCTTCCAACACCATGGCTTTGCTGCAACCCACAGACCAGGGAATCATCTCTACATTCAAGGCGCTCTACACTCAGCGGATCAAGGAGCAGCTGATTGAGGGGCCGATGGAGAGGGGAAACCTACATCCGGGAGTTTTGGAAAAAACACTACAACATCTGGAAAGCCATAAAAAAACATCAGTGTTTCATGAGAGGCAATAACACAACAGAACATGAACGGTGTGTGGAGTAAGCTGTGGCCAGTGTGTGTACAACTTTGTTGGTTCCCTTCAGTGCCTGCAATAAGGAAGACTATTGAGACTTGCAAAGAAGGCTGGATTCGATGAAGTGGATGATGCTGAAGTAGAAGACCTCCTCAACTCACAATGAAGAACTTGCCAATGAAGACCTGATAGAACTGGAGAGGCTTCAGCAGGAAGAAATGCCACTTGCAATGGAAGAAGATGCTGATGAAACTCCAACACAACTCCTCACTGTACAGAACCCAAGGAAGCTGATTTCTTCATTTGAGATGGTGATGGATATGGCCTTCAACCAGTGGAGTAACAACAGCTTTCAGTGCAAATTGACAGCGATAATGAGTGAGGTGGCTAACGAACCCAGCCTTCTCTCACCCCAGTAAACCTTCACCCTCTCCCCTAAAGCTAACTTCAGCAAGCAAGCAACACAGCACATCAGAGGTAAATTAACAGTCTACGTTTAAAACTTACCTCACACACCTACGCAGATAAACATTTAAACACTCAAACATGTAAAGTATACTGTACTTGTAAACATATACGCCTAATAAACTCTGTTATTGATGTTTATTTGATATTATGCCCTTGTTTCTATATATATTTTATGTTCTATATGTATTGAGTAAAACAAGTGTTAAAACCTGACAGCCATGACCACTGTGATGCCCGTATCTCCCCTATTTACATTATTTCTTATGGGAGAAGTTGCTCCGCTATTCGCAACGAGTTTTATGCCCGTAACCTTTGCGATAAGTGAGGCAGCCCTATACAGTACACAATAATGTACATATGAGGCATTAGAAGAGGGCGAAGCACCACCCAGGGCAAAATGCATTTTTTGGTGGATATCCCTATTTTCACCCTTCCTCTACCTGTTGACGTTGGATGTAACCCTCTAGCTAGAATAGAAATATGGTAGAATGCCCTGCAAAAATAAGGTGTGATTTCGCCTCAGGCCTGGAGCTACGTATCTGGCTGTGCGCTCAGTCAATGAAGGTGGCTACATCCCGTAGAGTGAGAGGAGCAAGCGCCAATGACAGCGTGCCTTCCTTGGACCATACCCTCTGAAGCAGCTAATCACAATGGATTTCCCCTTGCTACGTCACAGCTCCTCGGCAAATCCGTGCGCCCAGATGCTGCCTCCTCCTTAGTTTTGGCGTGTATTTTAGCATCAGGAGGTTCAGTGTACGTTCTGCTGTTATTTTTGAGAACTTTTCGGCATAACATTGACATTATTCGTGTTCCACGGGTGTGAAAATTGCTGTGCAATATCTGCCCGTTATTAGAGCAAGACTCGAGTGAGGCTAGGCCTTCTGGTGTGGGATCAGGAGCCTATTATTCCTGAGCGTGTGTTTAGTGACGACAGAGCTCACGTAGACACCCCAGTAATGCTTGGTGATAGTGATTTTGGTGATACAAGTGCTACTGGCGATGGTGCAGGTGACCACAACACTTCGAACGCACAGAATAACTTTTTAGCGTACTACGAAGCATCCGAAGATCTTTTTGCCAACTATGAGGAGTTGAAAGACAATGTGGCATGCATTGACGATGATAATGAAGGTGAAAGTTAGCTTGAAATGGATAAAACTGAGTACTGTATAAACATAATACAAAAAGTGACTGCTATGCATCATAAGACCTTTTTACAGACTGTGTTCCGGTACAGAGTTACGTGACATGCACTGACAGCAATAATGACGATGAAAGTGAAGATGAAAATGATGAAAGCGAGTCTAATGGTGACACAAACAGTGACACTAATGTATCAACAAGAACATAAAGGAGGTAGAAGTGGAGAGTGACGAGACATGCATTAACCTTGATAGTGATGAAAGTGAGCCTGACCCAACGAATGCTTGTGAAAGTGAGCCCATAATGAAACTGAACTGGTGCCAACATCACTAATTAACGATTTAGTTGACGAAGAATCTGTGTGGCGATTTTCAGAGAGTGCAGAGAAAGACTTGATCAGTACGCGATTGATTATGACAAGGCCATGAAAGTTATACGCACTCCTCAGGATTTACGTAACTTCAAGTTGTCACGATCTTCAGGGATAATAAAACGAAGGAACTAAACAAAGTAAGATTGTAATACTATGGTCATAATACTGTTTTTACCAAAGATTATGCAAACTTTCTCAGCCTTTGTATTCATATGTTAATTAAGTTGGAGGAGGTTAATGGTGGGGGGAGAGAGTGTAGTGGTGTCTCCTTATTATTACACACTATTATACTTAACAATATTATAAATCTTTGGCTAATAATAGGGAAAACGCAATTATTGTTGGTTTGAAGCTCAAACAACTGTACATCATGGGTTGTTTTCTCATTCAACTCGCGATAAAATAATAACTATTCACAGTACTAACTTCTAGTTATCACAGTTCGCTAGGAGAGGGATTGAGCTGCAGGATAAAAAAAATTAACCCTCTAGCTTAAAAAACAATGTTATGGTTTTTGAACTTCGAAAAACTTTAAAAGCATTTTTCTCAGCTTATTAAATTTGGCGCTTCACCCCCTTCTAATGCGGAGTTCCTCATATACAATCAGAAAGAAATGTATTAAAAATATTGAGTCTACCTTCAAGTCCACTCTGTGCTTTGTTATTAATAAAGCACAATGTGGACTTTGAAGGTAGACTCAGCATTTTCTATATTTTTTTCTGATTATTTGAGAGATGATTTTGCCATTATTATTTATTTGTGTGTGTTTTGTGTGTTCACACACACACACACACATACAATAAAGGTAAAGGAAATTACTGTCACTAGAACGAATGGCTCCCTGTCCCGGCCGCAAAAATGCTAGCAACTTTAAAACTAACCTCAGACATTCTTGGGTACATCCAGGGTGTCATCCGTGAACAATAGAGCACCGCAAGAACAGCGAATTATCTGGACGTACTGTACTATTAATTTCAAGGCAAAACAGAAAGTAATGGAGATATTATACAATGCATCCTTGTATAACATCGTCCCGCTTAACGTTGATTCGATACATCGCTAAACTTTAGACCAAAAATTCGTTTAACGTCCCGGGGTTCCGATACTACGTCGTTTTGCGTCGTCATGGACTTCCTACGGCACATCATTAGCTCGTCTGGCCGCGCTACACTCTCTCGGCTCGGTGCTCTGCCCTCACATGCGGAACGACACAGCATCCCCAAGGGAACCCAAGCCAGTCTGTTACGACCACACCATTCGTGTGTGCTCACGTGCTTTTGCTCTAAAACTTTACAATAACCCATCAAGTGCTACTGGTGCTAGTGCAGTGAAGGGGCAAAGTAAAACCATTACCATTGCTACAAAAATGGATGTACAGGTTGTACCTCTCTAGTCCAGCAACCTCGGGACCTGACTGGTGCCGGACCATGGAAATTCACCCTTTTCCCGGATAGATAGTGACTTGTGCTTATGCTTGGAAGTACTAACACCACTTTCACTGCTTCATGGTCTCTTTGAAGACATATTGAAGGGTTAAATGTTGTACAGTAGGTTCTCAAACTTTGCGAGTTTTTAATTCAACGTTTTTTTATTTGGACCAAAAAAATTACACAATTTAAAATTTCGACGGGTTTGAGCGGCCCGCCAACGTTCAGACGTGCACAATCGTGTAAACAGCGTCATTTCTCTGATGTACAAAAGACTCATTATTGTTTATTACTGAATGTCTTTTTGATTAAATTAATGTTTATGTGTGCAAAATGAACAATACAATTCAATAATAATACGTAGAATATTAAAACACACAAGGAGACGAGACGGCATTGTTTTCGTTAATGTTTACAAAACCATTGACAGACTGGTTCTACATATAAAACTGAAGAAAATAAGACCCTGGTTGTAGCTGTAGTAAAATTAATGTGAAAAAATTAATGTGGTTGTTTTAAGTAATGTTATTTAATGTTAATAAATGGAACAATAAAAGTAGCTAACCATTAATGGCAAAGAAAAAATGAGACTGCATGTGTAAGTGCGCACATGTGAAATAATATCGTCATTACTCTACATAAGAATATGAAAGCAACACTCATTTACTGGTCATATATATTTTAATTAATGTTTCTGAATTTAAAACAAAAATTCTACCCACCAGTGGTGGTAAAGTTGAAAACATAAGGACAGCCAATGTTGTTGTGTGTTTTTACTCGGGTGACGAAGTTGCCAAGTCATCAGGTTCAACTCTAGCTTAAGCTGTAGAACATAAAAACTTTTTCTGTGTTGTTTTTAGTTTTTATTTAACTTTATCTGTGTTATTTTCGTTGGTTTATTAGGATTGGTACCCTCCCCTGACAAAACCCTATCTATCCTCTCAGATATATATATATATATATATATATATATATATATATACACACAGTATAGTCTCGGTTTACGCGGATTTTTTTATATGCGGCACCTGTCCAGACGTGCCAATTATTAGTTACGCGGTACATTCCTGAATTTACGCGGGAAGCGGCACGGACAAGCTGCGCGCTAGTTCGCTCTTACGTCACCGCTGAAGTCAGATGACGTTTCGGACTGTGATTGGGCCACGCATCCCCTCCAACGCGAGCTGTGATTGGTCTATTTAACCTTGCTTGCCCAGTCAACAAAACATTACCAAGTTCTTCACCCGCCACCCACCACAGCCACCTCAAGTCAGTGATAGTGAGGATATGGACTTTGAGGGGTTTGACAAGGAGGCCCTGCTCACCTCTGTGGTGGATAGTGATACAGGTGATACAAGTGATACAGGTGAGGGCCAATAATCAGCCCTCTGCCTCGAAACCAACCCCCCCATCCCTGTGTGCCCAGCCGTCTCTTCTACTAACGCAAGTGTTAAAAAACCTAATATTATTGATATTTCTCTTAAATATTAATTGTGTGCATACCACCATAAAATTAAGATGTCATTTTTACTACAACGTACGTATTGTGTCG
This sequence comes from Homarus americanus, assembly GCF_018991925.1. Classification (NCBI taxonomy): domain Eukaryota; kingdom Metazoa; phylum Arthropoda; class Malacostraca; order Decapoda; family Nephropidae; genus Homarus; species Homarus americanus. Next base: position 794,133 of record NW_024737097.1, read on the forward strand.
GAAAAAGGGTAGTCTGGCGGTCGGCCCAGTCTGTTTCAATTAATCCCATATGTTCTGTTATTTTGTTTACGTGTTTCGCGTTATACCTCCATGGGTTTAATTGACAGTGTAAAACGAGACTATACTGTATATCAGTGGTGGGCACAACTAAAGGAAAAGTTAGCTTCGCTAACCGCTAATCTGCTAACTAAAAAGTTAACTTCGCTAACGCTAAACAGCTAAAAAAATTAGCAGAAGCTAACGCTAACTTTTATTATATGAATTTAGCTTTGTTTTGTTTGTTTTTTGGCTCTAAAACCCTTAAAAACAGACCTAGAGATGAAATTTTCATATGTTGTCTTGTAGCTTAGACATAGAGCTTTCCAAAAAGGTATAGCATGCCAAGATCAGATGATGATCAAGGTGTATACAAATAATTAAATCAAATGAAATTAAACATTAGTTTACATTCAAGTTTCAACATACACTTTATAATCTTTATTTACTGTACGAAAAGACAGAAAGTATTAAACGAATCCAAAAACTATAGTACTGTATAGCATAGGTAGCAAATAGCATCATGCCAAGATCAGATGATGATCAACTTATCAAGGTGTACACTACACAATTTCACAAATAATTAATTTGCATTCTCATACAACCTATCGGCCTTATTCATTATTCATGTAAATATGCAATACCAACCACATACACATTATACCAGTGCATTTTTATATAACTTATTGTTGGTCTTAGTCTTGTAAATAAACAGAAAACTCTAGACTTTAATGAAAAGTAAGTTTTTAGAAAAATTTGTTTGGCGCACACCTTGGATGACATCCTGGTTATGAACTTATGCAGTACTTAATATAACCAAATATAATGACACAAAAAACTCCTAATTAACAAATAAATGAGAAATGAAATTATACATCTGTTTACAATTACATTCTATGATTCTTTCAACATACACTGACAGTCTTTATTTACTGTAAAATAAAGTATTAAACATTAATAATAAAAAAATTACATTCACGTTTACACGTACTAACACGCAGTCAGCCAAGCGTGCCTGACTGGCTGTTGGAGACGCGTCGCGGCGTCACACGCTTACAACAGACAGGACAAACATGTATAAATTTTGTTAGCGGACTTAAAGTTAGCGGAACTAAATTTAGTGGAAGCTAATTGGTTCACTAATGGTTTCCAAAGTTAACGAAAACGCTAATCCGCTAACGAGAAAGTTAGTTTCGCTAATTAGCGGAACCGTGCCCACCACTGTATGTATGTATATACTGTACAGTATGTGTATATATATATGTGTATATATATATATATATATTATATATATATATATATATATATATATATATATATATATATATATATATATATATATATATATATATATATATATATATATATATATATATATATATATATATATATATATATATATATATATATATATATATATATATATATATATATATATATATATATAATGTAATTGGGTATGACTTGACATGTTCTAATGGGTACGAGTTGTCCAGCACCCCGCGCACGCTAATGCCTCTGAGGCGTTTGATTTCCCCTCTCAAGGTGTCATGCGCAGAACTCAACAGAAGAGTATGCGCCAACAGAATAGTTAACGTGTTAGCTATTCTGTGCATGTACAATAGACACCATAAGTCTCCTATCAATATAGCCAGGGCCGGATTTAGACATGGTGAGGCCCTAAGCTATGGGCAGCTGTAGAGGCCCTATTTGGCAAGTGTTAACAGAGAATAAGACTGTGTAACAACTGAACTTGGCAAGAATGCCGCCAATATGCATAACAACCCAATGCAGGGGGTGGGGGAGGGAGTATGGGGGCCCGTCTTCAAGAGGGCCTTTGATTTTCGATAAAACAGGAGGGGGGCTGACACTTCTTCTCAGTCTGACTATAGATGTGTAGCATAATTAGCTGTATGTTAATTAGGAAAAATCATTACTTGAATAGGAATTATAAAAAAACTAACAAATGAAAAAAATCTGAAATTTTGAGATGCCGTAAGCTGTAGCTTGTTTAACTAATGCCTAAATCCGGCCCTAGCTATAGCCAATAAGGAACACCCACACCAACTCTGCACATGCGCTGTAGATGCTTAAGAAGCAAAAACACACTGGCTTCTCCGCAAAAAGTAAACAATAAATGGCGAGACTTATGACTGACCAAATCTAATAATATTATAAAATTAAGATCTTGGTTACCCTTAATTTCCAGCGGAAATATCACAGAAGAAAAATGGGTAAAATTTCACTAATGCACCGGTCTTTGCTTGGATATTAGATGAATTTCAAACGAATTTGATATTCATTTCAGCCGGAAATCAATAGTTTTTGAGGTCCCATTCCCCCCTCCCTTCCCATCAATCTCAACGAAAGTGTATTTTTTTTTTCGAGTAAATCACAAATAAAATCCCAACCCAACCTAACACTATTTTTCTGATGAAACTCCACAATTGCCATAAAATAATCTTATCACAATGTGTGTCGGCACAGCTTTCCAACTGTTCAGCCATATCTGGTTATTCTGGTACTGAAAAAACAAATCTCCGCTCCCGAAACACCCACGCATTGGTCATTGACTAAGACAAAACACTCTTGCCCAATTATAAAATTATAAGTCTCCTATTTCTATAGCCAATTAGAAACTCCCACACTACCCCTGCACCTGCTCTGTAGAAGCTTAAGAAGCCAACACGGAAGTAGGGAGCACTGTGTGATGGGTGGTCAGACCTTTTTTGTGAGACGCGAACAACAAATGGCAACACTTGTGACAGACCAAATCTAATAATACCCTGTATTGAAAAATCAATATCTCGGTTATACTTAATTTCTGGCAGAAATATCATAAAAATTCTTAAAATTGTCTAAACTTTACGAAAAACATATTAATAACAGCGAGAGAAAGACTGGTGTTTGACTGAAATTTCACCGAAAAATGTCTTGGAAAATGTCTAAACATTACAAAATACAGTGGGGTATGCTATAACGAATCTAATTGGTTCTAGAACCTTGTTCGTCATAGCATTCGTTCGTTATAGGATTAATCCGTTCCAGGCCCCCAAATACAACCACTTAACACTGAAAAATTTAATATAAAATTGTAAAAATTTTAAAAAAATGCATAAATATGCATCTAAACTCCTGAAATAAAGAATATCATTAATACTTGTAATAAAAAAACAATAAATTAGTAAAAAAAAAAAAAAAAGTTCATTGTAGGAGTTTCGTTCGTTATAGCATTCTCAATTTTATAGGTAAAACTGTTCGTTATAGGAATATTCGTAGTAGAATCCGTTCGCTATAGCATACCCCACTGTACATAATAAAGGAGAAAGACCGGTGCTTTATTATAAATTCTCAGTAAGTTCTTTGTTTGATATACCAGGGAGTAAAGGAAGTTAGGTCGGTTTGTTTGACTAGGTTGGCGAGGTCTGTTTTTCATACCCACCATGGTTAGGTTACATTTATTTTAGAAATAATTTTTTTTAACACATTTGCATAAACTACAAGTGTCCACTATAAAAAACAGTAAAATTGCGGCACTTTTAAAATCGTTTTCTATGAATAATTACCACCAATATATATATATAATTATACGTAACACTAATGATTTATTGATTAATACTACATAATTAGGTTTTAATTTACTTTCGGACATAGCGCGCCCAAAAGTCATAAACTACTTAAAACATCTATGTTAGGTTAGTTTAAGCCAGGCCGGGTGTGTGTGTGTGTGTGTGTGTTAGGGTCATCTCGTACCCAACTCACGTGATAAGTCGTACCCAAGATTACTTACACCCAATTCAAGAGATAACCATCTCTATCAGTATATATACCATACATTTTAGCTTTATCTATGATTACAAAAAAATATGTAAATTTTGTAGGAAAGTGCAGTGAAATAAGGAAATGCAATGCAGGCTTTAAAATGGTTGCATCTCATTACATAAATATGTTATTCCATCACAAACATTGCACTACAAGTACATATTTCACAATGTGGTTTAGAATAACTTTATTGCAATTTACAGATTTACAGGCTAATGTAAACGTTTAAAGTTGTCAGAAGTCAACAAAATATAGACATGCATAAAAAGATTGATTTTCCAGCTCCAGCTTTTTGTAAACAAATCAGCTGAGGTAGTATGCAGCTACCAAATAGGGATCACCTGGGAAGATATTGGAAGCATAATGTGTTGTCTAATGGTAAACCCTGCTGCTATATGCCATCAAGAAAATTGAGTCCCAGATTGCTGATCTGACTTTCTGCCTCATTTACAAACAATTGCAGGGTCTCAATTGTTTCTCTTGACAACACAACATTGATATACAGTATAGCGTTTCTCACTATTGATTTTTTTTCATTTTTGTATTTCTTTATAGTTTATTATTATTATTATTATTATTACAGTATTATTATTATTATCATTATTATTATTTGATTTTACTTTTTATTATAAATTATATTTACTATGAATAATTACTACATTTTCGCCCCCCAGGCCCCAATGTGGGTTAGCGCCCTTTGCCCGGGTGGGCTAATCCCCGTTCCTTTATATCCTTACAAATACTGTATTTCATTCTTGACATTGACAAGTCAGAAGAAGATATTCCTGACGATGCCAGCCACTCCATAGAACAGGTTTGTTTTACCGGAAGAAGTACCAGAGACTCTTGCAGAGAGGAGCCCCGAATTATACACTGTGCACTAACTGATTTGTTTACAAAATGCTGGAGCTGGGAAATCAATGTTTTTATGGATACACCTCATATTGTCACCAATCCACTTTGTCACCGACCCGGTTCGTCACCGACCCGGTTCGTCACCAAAACCCCATTTCGTTACCAATATCAAATCCGTTTCGTCACCACTAAGTCGCTGGTATTAATGACAAATTATAAGTTATTATTTTACACGAATAGAAATTGCACATGTATACAGACGACTTGAGAAGAATTATTATTATTATACATGAATATTAATTAATTAATAAAGAAAACGATTAAAACATTGGTAAATAAACAAAATACAGAACAAATGAAGGTGATCTGGCACCAGCGCATAAAGCACCGAGCAGTGAGATGATTGCAGGCGTGTTAACAATGTTTTTATTTATTTACGTCTTTAATAAATTTTCTTAGTGTTTTTTACTATTTTCTATCCCAAGCAACAGATATTTTCGTGTATATATTGATGGGAATAAACACAGTGACGAAACGGGTAAAGCAGTGGTTACGAAACGGCTTAAAAATAGTGGTGCCGATATGGGCAGACCCCGTTTTTATGCATGTCTATCTTTTGTTGACTTCTGAACAGGCCAACCGGCCTATTGCAGACTCCATATTTTCTTCTTATGTATGACCATTTTAAATGTTTACATCGCCCAGTTTATAAATTGAAACAGCCAAATCTATTAGTCTGAAATCTTTAAATTGCAATAAAGTTATTCTAAACAACATAGTGTGAAATATGTACTTGTAGTGCAATGTTTGTGTGATTGAATAATATATTTATGTAATGAGATGCAACCATTTTAAAGCCTGCAAATTGCATTTCCTTATTTCACTGCACTTTCCTACAAGATTTACATAATTTTTTTTTAATCATAGATAAAGCTAAAATGTATGGTATATATACTAATAGGGATGGTTATCTCTTGAATTGGGTTTAAGCAATCTTGGGTACGACTTATCTCGCGAGTTGGGTACGAGTTGTCTTGAGTACGAGATGACCCTAAACCCGATTTACTGGGTACGAGGTGTCCAGCACCCCTCCTGGAGGTCTGGGGGCAGAGCCCCAGGCTAGGGGTTAGATTATTTTTTGGATCTTATTTGCCACTTATCAGCTCACCGATAGAACACAAAGGGTCAGCGTAGATGGTGTTAAATCTGAGTGGTGCTGTGTAACCAGTAGGGTTCCCCAGGGGTCAGTACTGGGGCCACTCTTGTTCATAATCTACATAAATGATCTACATACTGGGATCAGCAGTGACATAAGCAAGTTTGCGGATGACACCAAAAAAGGGCGGCAGGTTAATTCATGGCAGGATGCAAATGCACTACAGGAGGATATATATAAACTGCAGGAGTGGTCAGAAAAAATGGCAAGTGAAATTCAACACCAGCAAGTGCAGCGTACTTAATATTGGAAGAACAAATACTGTCAATGTATACAGCCTTAACAACATTAACCTAGAGAAGTCGACTTGTGAAAGAGACTTAGGGGTACTTGTAAGCCAGGACCTACTGTATGGCCTTAGAAAATGGTGCGTTAATGTTTGAAGTGTAAGTAATAAGAGTGCAGAGGTCTTATTGCAACTATATCTCGTGCTAGTCAGGCCGCACCTCGATTTTGCGGTTCAGTTCTGGTGCCCTTATTATAGAATGGATATCAATTCACTGGAGTCGGTGCAGCGAAGAATGACGAAAATGATTCCGGGACTTAGAAACCTTCCATATGAAGATAAATTAAAGAAACTAGACTTGCATTCCCTAGAAAGACTTAAGAGTGATGGGAGATATGATAAAAGTATTTAAGTGGGTGAAAGGAATCAATAAAGGAGATATAGATAAAGTGCTTATAATATCCGAGAAGGATAGGACTCGTAGCAACGGATTTAAGTTGGCTAAGTTTAGGTTTAGGAGGGAGATAGGAAGGAACTGGTTCACGAATAGGGTGGTGGACGAGTGGAACAGGCTTAGCAACGTTGTAGTAAGTGTTGGAACGTTGGAAAGTTTTAAAAGGAGGCTAGATAGATTCATGGATGATAAGAGAGTGGTAATAACTCTCTACAGGAGCTGCCATGCACAGGCAAACCGGCCTATTGCAGACTCCTTATTTTCTTATAGTAGCACAGGGGGGAAACCGGGGTCCGACTACTTACCCAAATGTAGCCGCAATGAAGTCAAATAATGGTCCTACATGGATAAATCGGACTGCCAATCACTTCTCGACTAGTATTTGGTGTCAGGAAGTCACAAAAATTTGGTAAACTTAATTTAATCTGAGTTAATAGATCGAGTGCATGTACCTAACCTAACCTAACACAACTCAGATTAAATTAAGTTTACTAATTTTTTGTGACTTTATGATACTAAATAATAATCGAGAAGTGATTCACATCCCGATTTATCCATGTAGGACCATTATTTGACTTCATTGCGGCTACATTTGGCTACATATGGGTAATTCTTCGCTCCTCGGGTACATGCACTTGATCTATTAATTCAGATTAAATTAAGTTTACTAATTTTTTGTGACTTTATGATACTAAATAATAATCGAGAAGTGATTCACATCCCGATTTATCCATGTAGGACCATTATTTGACTTCATTGCGGCTACATTTGGGTAATTAGTCGGACCGGGGGAAACCGGGGACCGGGAAACCTGTGATGTCTGGTAGGGTCACACTCCATAACACCCTTCTCACGTGTGTCCCGGCCGAGGCTCGAACCCTTGACATACAAATGATTTATGCGTTACGACTGTACCACCCAAAACCCCGACTTCCCATTATCGTTGGCGGGGGGGGTGTAAAACAAGCAATTTTCCGCCCAAATTGTTGATCAGATTCGTTTAACACACCAAAATAGACTGGAAAAACATATTGGTCAACCACCTAGGGACTCGTGTCCAAAAGTAAAAATATGCCCATAATTTAACGTCCAAGACAACGTGGTTATGATAAAAGGCTTGGAAGCCACAACACACCGACCACACCATGTGTTCTCAAGCTACATTGTTTATAAAAGAATAGTCACACTTTGCACTATTACATCCTAAATTCACCGACATAATTATCTTCCGCTTGACTCTTTTAGCAACTTGACAAACCCTACCGTGAAGTAAACGAATGCAAAAATTAGATAAAAAGCATTAAAAAACTGGAGGAACGTAAAGACTCACCAACTGTTAGCCACCACGCGAGTGAAGAGGCTGAGCGGACGGTGGCGCCAACGACGGCAACAGACTCAACTACCCGCGCCAAATTTAAAAAAATTATATGACTGGTTTATAATTTTTTCTTGTACCTGTTATTGTACATGTTTTGTTTCATTTTTTTATATCTATTTATCTGTTTATGTTAATATTTGTTTCATTTGTTTTTGTTGCAAGATCCTTTAATTCTTTTAGAATAAAGCGTAAGTTGAATTGTGTTTCTCTTATGGGCCTACTACAATAAACAATAGCCTACTGCAATGAGTTACTGTAGTACAGTACCATGTCTTTTTGTAATTTTGTAACTTATATTCTTCGGTAAAACAGAGTAATCAGGGATGAAAGCTGTTTTTTCCCAGAGCCTCTGTCCACATTCACATATTTTATTCTGCCATTTTATCTTTTACTTTTATCCTCTTCGCCACTGATCGGCTTGTTAGCCGCTTGGGCGATCGGTCACGTCTCTAATTACTTTTCCTTTTCGTTTATCTTCACCAAAAGATATGCTCGCTAGCCGCCCGGGCGATCGGTCACGTCTCTGTCACACACTGTTGGCAAATACTGGGCATGCACCGGCTCCTGAATGTACCTGAACCCGCTCCAGTGTTGGTCAAATCTTGTCTTGAAAGAGCTCACACTCGGTGCCGTCACAACACTCTCTGGTAGATTGTTCCAAAAGTTTACAACCCACACTCCGAAAAAGTTTGCCCTCACGGTTTTCTGGACTTGCGGCTTCTTCAATCTTGAGCTGTGACCCCTTGTGGGACGAGCGTCCGCTAGCTCCAAGTAAGGACACTCAACTGAGTAGTGCCCCCTGAGATGCTTTTTACACCTCAACTAGGTACCCCCTTGCCCGTCTGTAGTATAAGCTAGGCAAGTCCAGGCTCTCTAATCTCTCAGGGTACAGGGTAACTGAGGTGCCGAAGTGCAGGCACCAGTCTGGTGGCCCTCCTTTGAACATTTTCAACCAACTGACAGTCCCCTAGCATATCTCGGAGACCAGATGGGGTGACAGTACTCCAGATGGGGAAGCACTTCACTCCTGAAGAACGTTACGAGGGACGGACCGTCTAGATATCTGAACGACCTTCTTATAAGACCCAATAATTTATTTGCATGATTTACCTTCTTCTCGCAATGGCCCGAGAACTTCAGCTCATTGTCAACATACACACCTAGGTCCTTCTCACACACAGTCTCAACTAGTGCAGTTTCTTCATCCCGTTGGGACATATGATACGCCTCCTTACCGTTGGTACGCCCCAGGTGCATCCTCTTACACTTCGTGACATTGAATCTCAGCAGCCATTTCTTCGAACATTCCTGAAGCCCACAGAGGTCCTTCTGCAGTTCTTCACAGTCCGCTTGGTTCTTAATTTCCCGAAATAACTTGGCGTCATCGGCAAACATGTGTATGAAGGAGTGTACAACGTCAGGCATGTCATTTATGAAACAAACAAACAACAGCGGGCCCAATACACTGCCCTGTGGTACCCCACTTGTGACAGGTACAGATGACGTTTCGTGCCATTAATCACCACACACTGCTTGCGGTCATGTAGAAAGTCTTCTATCCATGCTAGGACATTTCCCCGAATTCCGTACCCTTCCAGTTTGATTTTCATCCTTTCATGGGGTACACTGTCGAAAGCCTTGGCAAAATCTAGGTAAATATTGTCGATATTACCACCCCGTTCCAGAATATGGGTCCAAATATCCAATACCTTGAGCAATTGTGTTAAGCAGGAGCGCCCCGGCATAAAACCGTGTTGGCAATCTTTTACAAGGTTGTTTCGTAGTAAATGTTAGTTAAATGTTAGTTAATTTAGTCTAAAGGTACACTGCATGGAGAGGCCTGCCAGGTTTTTAGTTAAGCTGGTAGGTCACTGTCATCTTTTATTCTCTCTATTAATGTTTGATGTTTATATTTGGGCAGGAGAGGTTCAATTACTTTCTTTCTGGCTGATTTAAACCAACAGTGTCCATGAAATTCTTCGTTATTTATATTATTTATCCAGTTTCGGTAAGTTTCTGTGTTGAGTTCAGTCACTTTGTTCCAAATATTTGCGGCTTTGTTGTGTATTTCTACATTGATTGCTAAGAGGTTTGCTCTCTTGTGTAGCTGTTCATTATTGACGTGGTCTGTATATTTTATGTTTAAATAAGTCTGAGGGCTATATTTTGTATTGTTTGTAACATTTTAATGCTCGTTTTACTAAGGGTGTTCAATGCAGAATCAGTACAGGTTCTACAGCAGATTGGGACTCTGAAAAAGTGTGTCGAAGAAATGAAAATTAACGCACCGACTGTTAGGGGAGAGGAGGAACACCAGGAACGGCTCCAGCGCAGGAACAATGTAATAGTTTTTGGAGTCCCAGAGAGCCAGGCAGAGGGAACTGTGAGTAAGGAAACACACGACAAGGTGCTGTTTCAAAATATTTGCACAGAGGTTCTGAAGATTCCAGCAACCCCTCAGGATGTGAGGAGACTGGGACAAAAGCAGGGGGCTAAGCCTCGCCCCCTCAGGATCACACTAGGGAGTGAGGAGGAGAAATGGCAAGTTATCCGGCAGGCAAAAAACTTAGCAAGGAGCGAGGCATTTCGGGATGTATTTATTCACCCAGACCGCACGGTAATGCAGAGGGAACAGCACAAGAAACTCCTGCTGGACTTGAAGCAGAAGAGGGAGGAGTCGAGGAGGAACGGGGACAGGTGCACATGGGTTATACTCAGGGGGAGGGTAGTGGAAACAAGTGTGCCGACACAGGGCCAGGGGGCAGCAGTGCACCCTCCACCCACTCAACCCCCCACCCGGGAGGCGGCACCAGCTCAGCCTACTGGACAGGAGGGAACGAGCGCCGTGTAAACAATGACATTTTTAACCACACCCTGCAAAATACAGTGTACTTAGCAAATGCTGCAGCTTCTGAGAATGTGGGTGGAGCGGGTTTATTACTAAGAGCAGAGACGTTACCGAGAACAAATTCTGGCTTGAATGTCATGTACACTAATACTGACACGTTCCTTGATAAGAGGGAGGAGTTTGAAACACTACTAAGAGTACACCAACCAGATATTGTAGGAGTTGTAGAACTGTTGTACAAGAACAGGAGAATCGACCCAGAGGAATGTGAGTTCAGTATTGCTGGATATGACTCATTTACGAACCTAACTCAAGAATCCTGCAGGAGGGGTGTGGTTATCTACGCTAGGCAAGACCTTAGAGCCAGCCAGGCGAGGGTACAGGGAGAGGATGTTTTTGAAGAGTCCAAGTGGTGTAAAATTAAATTAAAGGGAGGGGACTTACTTATCGTCGGGTGTATCTACAGATCCCCGAACTGTGGCCCACTAAATCAAAGGAACTTAAGAACCTTAATAAACAATGCGGCGATGCTCAACCCCAGCCACCTCCTTATCATGGGGGACTTTAACTATGGCGACATCGACTGGAGAAACGAGTCAACCCCGAATGACTTGAATAATCCTGCTACTCTTTTTGTAGAAACTCTGAGAGATAATTTTCTGTTCCAACATGTGAGAGACCCGACACATTACAGAGGGGAGCAAACACCCAAGCCACTTGACCTCATCATAACAAACGAGGAGGGTATGGTGGCCAAACTGGAACACCTTGCCCCAGTTGGCACCAGTCACCATACAGTGTTGTCATTCAGATTTAACTGTTACCTAGTTCAAGATAAGGCCAGGCCAAGGTGCAAATATTACAAGGGAAATTACAATGGGATGAGGGAAGAGATGAGGGGTATCAACTGGCCTGACTTATTAAGGTACAAGAATGCAGACACTACGCTGAATATCATAACTAGTAAAATGACCCATTTGATCGATAAATATATACCCAAGACCAAACCCAGTGCTTCTAGGAATACGAGGGGATCCCTACACATGAACCATGCGGCGGTCGACAAAATTAAGAAGAAAACCCAGAAATTCAAGACGTGGGTTGGGTCAAACGATGAGCAAGACAGGAGGATGTATGCAAGAGCCAGAAACCAAGCAAAGATAGAGTGTAGGAGGGCTGAAAAGGAGTTCCAAAGGCTGGTTGCACGCGAGGTCAAGTCAAACCCAAAGGCGTTTTACCGCTATGCAAAGTCGAAATTGAAAACGCGAGTAGGAGTATCAGACCTGAGGCTTGAAGATGGTAGTTACGCAGATTCTGACCAGGATAAAGCTGAGGCATTGAACAGCTTCTTTTCCTCAGTGTTCACAAGAGAGGATGCAACTAACCTTCCTGCGTTTGAGGACAGACGGTTCGACACAGCACTGACCCACATTGTGTTCACAGAAGAGGGTATTAGAAATAAACTGTCCAGGCTAAAGGTCCATAAGAGTCCTGGACCTGACATGGTGCATCCTAGAGTGCTAAGGGAGCTGTGCAACGAGCTTGCAGAGCCCCTGAAGATTCTGTTTTGTAAATGCCTGGATGAACAAATGGTCCCCAGTGAATGGAAAGTGGCTTATGTGAGTCCTATCTTCAAGAAGGGCGATAGGCACTCCACGAACAACTATAGACCGGTGAGCCTGACCAGCATAATATGTAAAGTACTTGAGAGTATTATCAGAGATGCAGCGATGGAACATCTACTACGAAACAACCTTGTAAAAGATTGCCAACACGGTTTTATGCCGGGGCGCTCTTGCTTGACACAATTGCTCAAGGTATTGGATATTTGGACCCATATTCTAGAACGGGGTGGTAATATCGACAATATTTACCTAGATTTTGCCAAGGCTTTCGACAGTGTACCCCACGAAAGGCTGAAAATCAAACTGGAAGGGTACGGAATTCGGGGAAATGTCCTAGCGTGGATAGAAGACTTTCTACATGACCGCAAGCAATGTGTGGTGATTAATGGCACGAAATCGTCATCTGTACCTGTAACAAGTGGGGTACCGCAGGGTAGTGTATTGGGCCCGCTGTTGTTTGTTTGTTTCATAAATGATATGCCTGACGTTGTACACTCCTCCATACAAATGTTTGCCGATGACGCCAAGTTATTTCAGGAAATTAAGAACCAAGCGGACTGTGAAGAGCTGCAGAAGGACCTCTGTGGGCTCCAGGAATGGTCGAAGGAATGGCTGCTGAGATTCAATGTCACGAAGTGTAAGAGGATGCACCTGGGGCGTACCAACGGTAAGGAGGCGTACCATATGTCCCAACGGGATGAAGAAAATGTACTAGTTGAGACTGTGTGTGAGAAGGACCTAGGTGTGTATGTTGACAATGAGCTGAAGTTCTCGGGCCATTGTGAGAAGAAGGTAAATCAGGCAAATAAATTATTGGGTCTTATAAGAAGGTCGTTCAGATATCTAGACGGTCCGTCCCTCGTGACGATCTTCAGGAGTGAAGTGCTTCCCCATCTGGAGTACTGTCACCCCATCTGGTCCCCGAGATATGCTAGGGACTGTCAGTTGGTTGAAAATGTTCAAAGGAGGGCCACCAAACTGGTGCCTGCACTTCGGCATCTCAGCTACCCTGAGAGATTGGAGCGCCTGAACTTGCCTAGCTTATACTACAGACGGGCAAGGGGGGACCTAGTTGAGGTTTATAAGCATCTCAGGGGGCACTACTCAGTTGAGTGTCCTTACTTGGAGCTGGCGGACGCTCGCCCCACAAGGGGTCACAGCTCAAGATTGAAGAAGCCGCAAGTCCAGAAAACCGTGAGGGCAAACTTTTTCGGAGTGAGGGTTGTAAACTCTTGGAACAATCTACCAGAGAGTGTTGTGACGGCACCGAGTGTGAGCTCTTTCAAGAGAAGACTTGACCAACACTGGAGCGGGTTCAGGTACATTCAGGAGCCGGTGCATGCCCAGTATTTGCCAACAGTGCGTGACAGAGACGTGACCGATCGCCCGGGCGGCTAGCGAGCCGACCTTTTTATATATCCTCTTTTTGTTAGTTTTAGTCCAAGCATTCTGCCTTCAGTGTTGTATAGATGTGAGTGGGTCGGGTCGGGTCTTGTCACTTCTCTGTAACAAAGCGTGTTCGGCATTCGGGCCTTCGATGTTGAGCGGCAGAAATTAGACAGTGATTACATAAGATCATCAAGATCGTCTTCGTGATGTGAAAGTATAAATCGATGGAGGATTTTTAATGCTAGACACGATTATATTTTTGAAAACTCAATTTCCACCGAGTTGGAGGTACAGCCAAGCAGGTCGGGAGGCCAACAGCCTACAACCACAAACTCGCTGCCATATGACAAAGCTTTTATTTTATTTTATTTATTTTTTTTAAGAAGTTGTGGTCACGGCTGTGATAAAGGCCAACCAGGGAGTGTAGTACTGTGATTTTTAGGTAAATCAGTTCATAGTATCATCAGTGTCCGCAGAAGAGACTGTAAATAACTTAAAGTGAATAAATATTGGCAATCAAGCTGGTAAGGACCACTGCCAGCCTGTTCGTGCCGTAGGTGCCACAGAGACTTTGAATTTTATTTTGTTTGTGTGCTTTCTCAAGGACTGAAACTGTGCCTACAATACACCATTCACAGGGTGATACAGTGTACGCAGTAGCAGAAGACAACTCTATAGGCAACAGAGAGTAGCTAAGTACTGTTCTTTTCCTCTCTTTACTTTTTTAAATAGGTGTAGATCTATACACAGTCTGCACCCCCCCCCCCGACAACAACAACAACCATGAGTTTGATATGTGATTACTGCAGGGAGACGTCGGATATGGAGGAAAAAGGCCTGACTAATGCAACGTTTAGGAAGTTACTAACTGCCGTAAAGCATGAGGGCTGTTGCTGGTACTGCCCTGGCTGCATAGTCAAGGTGAATGAGGCGATTGCAAGCCATAAGGGAACGAGTTCTCTAGGGACGAAGATAGATGAAGCTGGAGCCCTGCTGGTTGCCAAACTGGAGCAAGTTGGGAAAGAGATCCTTGCTAAGACTGAGGAAGTAGCCGATAGAATGGAGGTGGTTGCTAAGAGGAGTTATGCTGACATATTAGCAGGGCCACGGGAGGGGGCGGGTAGTAATGCAGTGTAACGACCACGGTCGTACACGTCAGTTAACGCCAAAATCAAATGATTCATATTACGCTCAATAGCCCACAAAACATGTACCTCTGCTTTATTTTGAGTCCTCCATCTGAGGAGTCCGTTTTCTCATCACTTCAAGACGCCTCAGTCCTCCGTTATCCCATTTTCTCTGACTTACTGAAACCAACCTCTCTATAAAATGAATTTGAATGTGAGAGAGAACACCTTTGTTTTGAGTCAACTTAGATATGTCTGTTTACAGTTGGAACATTCAAGATCCAGTGTGAGTGGGGTTGAACGCTTCAACTGTCCTTATTGTTAGTAAGATGTGTCAAGTAAGCGAGTGTTGAGTTTGCCAGTTAGAGTGGCGTATTTTAGGTCGTCCGTGGGGATATCCATGGGTTTCTGATCGCTACTGAAGTTATATTGTTTTGTCGCCCCGACATCAGAGAATCTGATGTTCATAGTTTAGTTAGTGTCAGTTGTCTATTTAAGAAAGTCATTCATCTTCTGAACAGTTCCTGTCAAACTCAAAATTCTCCAAGACTTAACCGCCGTTTGACCGGGGATGTGGTTTGCGGTCAGGCCAATAGAGTTGCGAACGCATATATAACTTCAATTCACCTCTTTACTGACAAACTCAACCTCTGATTAAATCATAAATATAGATGTAGAAAATTAGCCTGATCTGTGACACTGACGGTCACAGCTAGGTGTCCAACGACTACTGTGAATAGAGGGTCTATTGTTAGTGAAATTTATCTTTCTAGTAGGAATATGCCCTCAGGCCCGTATATATGCAGGCGCGCGAGGGGAAATCACTCCTTCTGTGATTTCTTCTCCACGTCTCCAGGTATGTTCACGTGTGTTCCACGCCGCCATATTAACTCAGTTTAACTTAGTCATTTTTTGTGAATATCAGTGTTCATGTTTTAACATAGTACCTTCAGTGCCAAGTGAGTCAAGTAAAGTAGAGGTCTAGCTATCGTCTGAACCGGTGCCAGACGTATGTTTTGTATAGTGAAGTTAAATATTCACTCCTGTGATTTCTTCTCCACGTCTCCAGACGCTGTTGTGGGGGTTAGCAACACTCCTGAGGTTCGGGAGCCGCCTATGGGCACGATGTCTCTCGAAAGACGTCTTTAAGGTGGCGAGATTAGAATCCCAGGGCGAGATTCCTTGGCAGACGCCACGGCCCACCGCCACGAGTCAACTTTTCCCGGGCCAGGCGCTCCGAGCTAGCGAGCGAGCCTGTAAACAACTCTGGCCCACTGACTCCGTCATATGATCATGGTCTACCTACTGTTCTTGGTTATATGTATGGAGCCGTATTAATATCCATGCTTAGGGATGACTAGCAGAAATATAGTCATCCCAGGTTAAGTATTGAACCCCTGAATGAGAGTTCAAGGTACCAGGTGGTTCCTTGTGAAATGATAAGAAATATGGTATGTTACTAATTGTGGAATTGCCCAGTGTGTTATGTATTCATCTGTAGTACCCATGAAAGAATAACCTGAGAGTATCATGCTCTAATCAAGAAGTGGAGAGGTAATTTGTTACTTGTTAAAGTAAGACCTGAGGGTCCAGTGATGGCTTGTGAATAATAGTACGGAATCTCATGTATCAAGGTAATGATATCCCAATTGTCTAATAAAGTAATGAGTATTTGGAGGTGTTGAATGAGGTAATAAGCTCTTGAAGTGTTTGATGATTTAATAAGTTAATTGCGGTTCTGTTTAGCCTGAGTGAATTTAAGATGCATCTTCTCCACTCACTGTGTTAATAAATATTGAATTAGTAATCTGAGTATCACCACTCTACTCCTTCTAAACATTGGTTCCCAGAAAATAATACTTACTCACGTGCCTAGACATCTACCACACTACCCAACAACTTTCCATGAGTTATGTTATTTAATGAAAAGTCTGGGTGGTGGCAGCTACCCTTTGTAAGTATAAAAAGTGTTGTACAAAGAATAACATGGTTCCCCAGACTAACCCATGTATAAGAAATAAATAAAACAAAGTATACTTCAGAAAGGAAAGAACATTGACTTGGAAAACATAAGTAGAGAAGCATAAGAGTTACTTGTATAAGAATATAAGGTATATAGAGATAAAGAACATATCAGAATATGAGCAAGAATACATAAGAATATATATATATATATATATATATATATATATATATATATATATATATATATATATATATATATATATATATATGTGTGTAAAGAATTGAAGAAGGATAAGTATATAAAACAGGGTACTCATTGGAAAGAGTACTACACAGAACATATAAGTATATGAATAAATAGACTACTAACAGAAAAGAATAGCTGGATGGTAAATTATTGAAAAGAGAAAACTCGGCCCGTTACAAATGGTGCCAGCTAGTGGGATTATTTTCATTTGAGAACCAATTTGTAGGAATGAGGTGTGGTACTTGGTGAATTTGTTTTCTCAGAATACAGTATACAGTAATGTATAAGTTTTGTCATCAGTAAGGAGTACAAATAATTGTGATTTAAAGTACAAACTTTTGGGTCAAGTACAATACTGTAGTTGTAACTGCAAAGTTTTAAGAGTTAGGTAAGAACTAACAATTGATTTAGTTTCACCACTTTTCTTTTGTGAAAGAAAGTTATAACTTTTCTGTCACAGAGTTAGGTAATGCACCAATTTTTTGGGGGGAATAAGCTACCTAACTGATCTTTGTGAGTTTTTATTGTGTGAAATTTCAGGAAAGTGGTAATTGCACATTAGTGTAATTTTTTTTATTTTTTGACCAGTGTATTAATCTTTGGATATTTACAGACATTGAGTGGGCAGTATACTGTACATCTGCCATGTTCAGAGTGTGATGAACTGGGTTCATCTCTTGAGTGTCACCAGAAATGTCATATGTACAAAGGTTATGTAATCCAATGTTTTATTTTTAGCTGTGACATTTATTGGAAGTATTGTGATTTCAATTGAAAGTGTTCAGATTCTCACTTGAAGTATTTTTCTAACTTTGAAATTTTTGTATAACCCAAGTGAGTGTTATATAATTTTTTTTTCTTTTGCTAGTGACCTGAATTGTGAAATAACTAGAAAAAGTTTTAGTTCTCAGTTGGAGTCAATTTGTTACCATTGAATTTATTGAGATAACACAAGTTTGGTGTTAAATTTTTCAGTGTTGTATTTTACAACCTGTTTTTTTTAACGGAGAATTTTATTACATACTGCCTTACCATTTCTTACAGTGTAGACTGATATGCATTGTTGGTAAAGAGGTTATATGTATTTGAGAACTAATTCCGGTGTATTTTCAGCCATAGTATTGAGTGGGTTGAGGACTCTGTGGTGAAATGGACATCTTAGACATACAATCTCTGAAAATGAATTGCTGGAAGCACCCTCTGTACATGTAAGGACCACCAATTGTGAGTAAAGCACAGAGTAAATTGTGTAGTGTTAACACAGTGTCAAGATAATTGAAAAAGACAGTGAATTCTTGTGAGTACAGAAAATCCGCTTTGTGTTTATCATTCGTGAAATCTACAGAGTTATATTTTCTTGAGACATTCTCGTCAAGTATCATCAAGTATTTTATTTTGAGCATTGCTATGAGTACTGTGTGAATTGAAACTTTGTATTGTCCTCTTTAGAGATACTTAATTTTCTGAGTGAGTCACCGATACTACTGCCAATTATTTATTTTGGTGAGTATCCATTTAAGAAGTATCCGAGGCATTTATGTGTTAACGCTTACCCCCTTTGCTCTGGAAGGGTGTTAATTGAATTTATCTTTGGTGGGGTTGTTTTGTAGAAGATTTGTTGTGACATCAGCGCACGATGATCACAGTAGTTGTGAATAAGTTACAACTTATGTGTGAGTTCCGAGAACTTGCCAAAGCCATGGAGGCCAGCATTCATCGGTGGGGAACGCCGAAGGCTCGGAGGGGTAGTGAGAAAATCAAGTTTAGAAATTTCCCGTCGGGATCAGAACCTGATGAAAGGAAAACTGCCGGCGAGGCTGAGGAAGCTAGTTGTTATCATGGGTACTAGACTTCGGGTGAGAAAGGGGGAAGTCAGTGATTTGAATAGATCTTTTGTTAAGTATGCTTAGACTTACCCAACTTAGATGAATTAGTAGAGGGAGCAGCAAGAAATGAATAGTATTCTACCTTAGACTTGAAAGACGCATATGATTAAAGTAATACTTAACGACAGAAGTCGAGACCTAACCACATTTAGTGATGGAATACAACTTATGAAGGTTTACACGCTTATCTTTTGGGTTTTTTCAACCAGTCCCGTTATTCTTTTTATTTTTTTACCAGAGAAGTAAACCAAGTAGAAGCCCCTTTTTGCAGCGAAGAACTGAGTTGAATGTAACTACCCCGATGATGTCATAGTGTGGACTAATGATTTTTCAACCTTGTCAGACAGGTTAGCTAGAATATTGAGAAAGTCCTTCCAGTGTTTCCCCTTTCATACAATTGCCAGTGGGAAGGTGTAGTTGTGCAGTTTTGAGTGGTACAGGCAGTGCAGTGCAGTTAATTTCTTTAAGTTTTGTTAGTACTTTAGGCATAGGGCCCCTTAGGCCTTGTAAGTACCAAATACGAAGATGTTACCGGAGATGAGCTGAATGTGAAAAGCACTGTAGTAGTAAAAGTAAATTCTACCACCTGATGATTCTGCCGTCAAGGGCATCTACATCTGGTTGGGATGTGTTGATGATGAACACCAACTGTGGGTTTTGCCATTTAAGTTTGGCCAGCGTGAGACCCTGTTGAGGAGGGATTGTCAGTATGTACCATGGGCAAGAGGAATGAGTAGATGTGTCTTACTGCAGTGAGAACATTGTTTGGTGTGAGTGATCAAGTTTGCTTGGAGGTCCTATCTGCAGTAGGCCTGGGTTAATGTAGGAGGTAGTTGGGCTGGACTTTAGTCACGGCTAGGCGTGTACAAGAGTACATGGACCTAGTGCAGTTTAAGACGCATGCATGGTGAAGTAATTGCTAGGCAGGCACAAGAGTACATGGACCTAGTGCAGTTTAAGAAGCTTGCATTGCAAAGTAACAGAAGGGCACTGAGGTTTTTGGGGGTTTCATGGGGACCGGGTCGCTGGCATTAAGGTCTATTTGAGTCCATACTCTGGCCATTCAGATCTTGCCTCGTCCCACGAGTGGAGAATGATTCTTTTGTGATACGGTCAACCCGAATACTTCAGTGGCTGGATGGGGTCAGTCTATCTACTCCTAACTTGAGATCTAAATTGTTGAATTTTGAAGCTTGGGTCCAGTGTTATACATATCTGATCAATCGCCTAGATGGAAACTACCTGTCATCCTAGTGGATGTTGTAGTTAAAAGTGTTATACATATCTGATCAATCGCCTAGATGGAAACTACCTGTCGTCCTGGTGGATGGTGCAGTTAAAAGTGTACAAAAACTGTAATTAAGGCCTGCCTGTTATTTTTATTATTATGTTCTGTAATATTGATGTATGATTATGTTCTTCTGTGTGCCATAACAAGTGGTGCTATGTTCATTTTATCTGCCCCTGGTTGGGAGTGTGTGTGATTATTCATTTGAGTTGCAAAATTTTATGTATGTGAAAATTCTGTAACGTGTGTTGCCTGTATTGATGACCATTACCCCAGTAGTGCAAGATATTGTGTTTTGAAATTATGTATTTACTGTGAATGTTTTGTTGACTATACCGCATAATATTGAATCTTTGGGAAGGGAAAGCTTTGAAACGACCACGGTCGTACACGTCAGTTAACGCCAAAATCAAATGATTCATATTACGCTCAATAGCCCACAAAACATGTACCTCTGCTTTATTTTGAGTCCTCCATCTGAGGAGTCCGTTTTCTCATCACTTCAAGACGCCTCAGTCCTCCGTTATCCCATTTGCGCTGACTTACTGAAACCAACCTCTCTATAAAATGAATTTGAATGTGAGAGAGAACACCTTTGTTTTGAGTCAACTTAGATATGTCTGTTTACAGTTGGAACATTCAAGATCCAGTGTGAGTGGGGTTGAACGCTTCAACTGTCCTTATTGTTAGTAAGACGTGTCAAGTAAGCGAGTGTTGAGTTTGCCAGTAAGAGTGGCGTATTTTAGGTCGTCCGTGGGGATATCCATGGGTTTCTGATCGCTACTGAAGTTATATTGTTTTGTCGCCCCGACATCAGAGAATCTGATGTTCATAGTTTAGTTAGTGTCAGTTGTCTATTTAAGAAAATCATTCATCTTCTGAACAGTTCCTGTCAAACTCAAAATTCTCCAAGACTTAACCGCCGTTTGACCGGGGATGTGGTTTGCGGTCAGGCCAATAGAGTTGCGAACGCATATATAACTTCAATTCACCTCTTTACTGACAAACTCAACCTCTGATTAAATCATAAATATAGATGTAGAAAATTAGCCTGATCTGTGACACTGCCGGTCACAGCTAGGTGTCCAACGACTACTGTGAATAGAGGGTCTGTTGTTAGTGAAATTTATCTTTCTAGTAGGAATATGCCCTCAGGCCCGTATATATACAGGCGCGCGAGGGGAAATCACTCCTCCTGTGATTTCTCCTCCACGCCTCCAGGTATGTTCACGTGTGTTCCACGCTGCCATGTTAACTCAGTTTAACTTAGTCATTTTTTGTGAATATCAGTGTTCATGTTTTAACATAGTACCTTCAGTGCCAAGTAAAGTAGAGATCTAGCTATCGTCTGAACCTGTGCCAGACGTATGTTTTGTATAGTGAAGTTAAATATTCACTCCTCCTGTGATTTCTCCTCCACGCCTCCAGACGCTGTTGTGGGGGTTAGCAACACTCCTGAGGTTCGGGAGCCGCCTATGGGCACGATGTTTCTCGAAAGACGTCTTTAAGGTGGCGAGGTTAGAATCCCAGGGCGAGATTCCTTGGCAGACGCCACGGCCCACCGCCACGAGTCAACCTTTCCCGGGCCAGGCGCTCCGAGCCAGCGAGCGAGCCTGTAAACAACTCTGGCCCACTGACTCCGTCATATGATCATGGTCTACCTACTGTTCTTGGTTATATGTATGGAGCCGTATTAATATCCATGCTTAGGGATGACTAGCAGAAATATAGTCATCCCAGGTTAAGTATTGAACCCCTGAATGAGAGTTCAAGGTACCAGGTGGTTCCTTGTGAAATGATAAGAAATATGGTATGTTACTAATTGTGGAATTGCCCAGTGTGTTATGTATTCATCTGTAGTACCCATGAAAGAATAACCTGAGAGTATCATGCTCTAATCAAGAAGTGGAGAGGTAATTTGTTACTTGTTAAAGTAAGACCTGAGGGTCCAGTGATGGCTTGTGAATAATAGTACGGAATCTCATGTATCAAGGTAATGATATCCCAATTGTCTAATAAAGTAATGAGTATTTGGAGGTGTTGAATGAGGTAATAAGCTCTTGAAGTGTTTGATGATTTAATAAGTTAATTGCGGTTCTGTTTAGCCTGAGTGAATTTAAGATGCATCTTCTCCACTCATTTGTTAATAAATATTGAATTAGTAAACTACGAGTATCACCACTCTACTCCTTCCACACATTGGTTCCCAGAAAATAATACTTACTCACGTGCCTAGACATCTACCACACTACCCAACAACTTTCCATGAGTTATGTTATATAATGAAAAGTCTGGGTGGTGGCAGCTACCCTTTGTAAGTATAAAAAGTGTTGTACAAAGAATAACATGGTTCCCCAGACTAACCCATGTATAAGAATAGACATAAAACAAAGTATACTTCAGAAAGGTAAGATCATTGAAACTGAGAATACAATCTATATGAAAGGAAATGAAAAGAAAGAACATTGACTTGGAAAACATAAGTAGAGAAGCATAAGAGTTACTTATATAAGAATATATAAGAATATAAGGTATATAGAGATAAAGAACATATAAGAATATAAGCAAGAATATATAAAGTAAGTATGTGTGTTAGGAACTGAAGAAGGATAAGTATATAAAACCGGATACTCATTGAAAAGAATAACTGGATGGTAAATTATTGAAAAGAGAAAACTCGGCCCGTTACAATAGGTGCCACAGAGACTTTAAATTTTATTTTGTTTGTGTGCTTTCTCAAGGACTGAAACTGTGCCTACAATACACCATTCACAGGGAGATACAGTGTACGCAGTCACAGACGACAACTCTATAGGCAACAGAGAGTAGCTAAGTACTTTTTCTCTCTTTACTTTTTTTAATAGGTGTAGATCTATACACAGTCACGTCGGATATGGAGGATATAGGCCTGACTAATGCACAGTTTAGGAAGTTACTAACTGCCGTAAAGCATGATGGCTGTTGCTGGTATTGCCCTGGCTGCATAGTCAAGGTGAATGAGGCGATTGCAAGCCATAAGGGAACGAGTTCTCTAAGGACGAAAATAGATGAAGCTGGAGCCCTGCTGGTTGACAAACTAGAGCAAGTTGGGAAAGAGATCCTTGCTAAGACTGAGGAAGTAGCCGATAGAATGGAGGTGATTGCTAAGAGGAGTTATGCTGACGTATTAGCAGGGCCACGGGAGGGGGCGGAGAGTAATGCAGGATCAGAACAGGTTCTACAACAGCTTGGGACTTTGAAGAAGTGTGTCGAAGAAATAAAAATTAACGGACCTACTGTTAGGGGAGAGGAGGAACAACGGGAACGTCTCCAGCATAGGAACAATGTAATAGTTTTTGGAGTCCCAGAGAGCCAGGCGGAGGGAACTGTGAGTAAGGGAACACACGATAAGGTGCTGTTTCAAAATATTTGCACAGAGGTTCTGAAGTTTCCATCAACCCCTCAGGATGTGAGGAGGCTGGGACAAAAGCAGGGGGACAAGCCTCGCCCCCTCAAGATCACACTAGTGAGTGAGGAGAAATGGCAGGTTATTCGGCTGGCAAAAAACTTAGCAAGGAGCGAGGCATTTCGGGATGTATTTATTCACCCAGACCGCACGGTAATGCAGAGGGAACAGCACAAGAAGCTCCTGCTGGACTTGAAGCAGAAGAGGGAGGAGTCGAGGAGGAACGGGGACAGGTGTAAATGGGTTATACTCAGGGGGAGGGTAGTGGAAACAAGTGTGCCGACACAGGGCCAGGGGGCAGCAGTGCACCCTCCACCCACTCAACCCCCCACCCGGGAGGCGGCACCAGCTCAGCCTACCGGACAGGAGGGAACGAGCGCCGTGTAAACAATGACATTTCTAACCACACCCTGCAAAATACAGTGTACTTAGCAAATGCTGCAGCTTCTGAGAATGTGGGTGGAGCGGGTTTACTACTAAGAGCAGAGACGTTACCGAGAACAAATTCTGGCTTGAATGTCATGTACACTAATACTGACACGTTCCTTGATAAGAGAGAGGAGTTTGAAACACTACTAAGAGTACACCAACCAGATATTGTAGGAGTTGTAGAACTGTTGTACAAGAACAGGAGAATCGACCCAGAGGAATGTGAGTTCAGTATTGCTGGATATGACTCATTTACGAACCTTTCTCAAGAAACTTGCAAGAGGGGTGTGGTTATTTACGCTAGGCAAGACCTTAGAGCCAGCCAGGCGAGGGTACAGGGAGAGGATGTTTTTGAAGAGTCCAAGTGGTGTAAAATAAAATTAAAGGGAGGGGACTTATCGTCGGGTGTATCTACAGATCCCCAAACTGTGGCCCACTAAATCAAAGGAACTTAAGAGCCTTAATAGACAACGCGGCGATGCTCAACCCTAGCCACCTCCTTATCATGGGGGACTTTAACTATAGCGACATCGACTGGAGAAACGAGTTCACCCAAATGACTTGAATAACCCTGCTACTCTTTTTGTAGAAACTCTGAGAGATAATTTTCTGTTCCAACATGTTAGAGACCCGACACATTACAGAGGGGAGCAAACACCCAAGCCACTTGACCTCATCATAACAAACGAGGAGGGTATGGTGGCCAAACAGGAACACCTTGCCCCAGTTGGCACCAGTCACCATATAGTGTTGGCATTCAGATTTAACTGTTACCTAGTTCAGGATAAGGCTAGGCCAAGGTGCAAATATTACAAGAGAAATTACAACGGGATGAGGGAAGAGATGAGTGGTATCAACTGGCCTGACTTATTAAGGTACATGAACGCAGACACGACGCTGAGTATCATAACTAATAAAGTGACCCATTTGATCGATAAATATATACCCAAGACCAAACCCAGTGCCTCTAGGAATACGAGGGGATCCCGACAGATGAACCATGCGGCAGTCGACAAAATTAAGAAAAAAACCCAGAAAATCAAGACTTGGGTTGGGTCAAACGATGAGCAAGACAGGAGGTTATATGCAAGAGCCAGAAACCAAGCAAAGATAGAGTGTAGAAGGGCTGAAAAGGAGTTCCAGAGGCTGGTTGCAAGCGAGGTCAAGTCAAACCCAAAGGCGTTTTACCGCTATGCAAAGTCGAAATTGAAAACGCGAGTAGGAGTATCAGACCTGAGGCTTGAGGATGGTAGTTACGCAGATTCTGACCAGGATAAAGCTGAGGCATTGAACAGCTTCTTTTCCTCGGTGTTCACAAGAGAGGATGCAACTAACCTTCCTGCGTTTGAGGATAGACTGTTCGACACAGTACTGACCTACATTGTGTTCACTGAAGAGGGTATTAGAAATAAACTGTCCAGGCTAAAGGTCCATTAGAGTCCTGGTCCTGACATGGTGCATCCTAGAGTGCTAAGAGAGTTGTGCAACGAGCTTGCAGAGCCCCTGAAGATCCTGTTTAGTAAATGACCTGGATGAACAAATGGTCCCCAGTGAATGGAAAGTGGCTTATGTGAGTCCTATCTTCAAGAAGGGCGATCGGCACTCCACGAACAACTATAGACCAGTGAGCCTGACCAGCATAATATGTAAGGTACTTGAGAGTATTATCAGAGATGCCGCAATGGAACATCTAATACGAAACAATCTTGTAAAGTATTGCCAACACGGTTTTATACCGGGGCGCTCCTGCTTAACACAATTGCTCAAGGTATTGGATATTTGGACCCATATTCTGGAACGGAGTGGTAATATCGAAAATATTTACCTAGATTTTGCCAAGGCTTTCGACAGTGTACCCCATGAAAGGTTGAAAATCAAACTGGAAGTGTACGGAATTCGGGGAAATGTCCTTGCATGGATAGAAGACTTTCTACATGACCGCAAGCAGTGTGTGGTGATTAATGGCACGAAATCGTCATCCGTACCTGTCACAAGCGGGGAACCACAGGGCAATGTATTGGGCCCACTGTTGTTTGTTTGTTTCATAAATGACATGCCTGACGTTGTACACTCCTCCATACAAATGTTTGCCGATGACGCTAAGTTATTTCGGGAAATTAAGAACCAAGCTGACTGTGAAGAGCTGGAGAAGGACGTCTGTGGGCACCAGGAATGGTCGAAGGAATGGCTGCTGAGATTCAATGTCACGAAGTGTAAGAGGATGCACCTGGGGCGTACCAACGGTAAGGAAGCGTATCATATGTCCCAACTGGATGAGGAAACTGCACTAGTTGAGATTGAATGTGAGAAGGACCTAGGTGTGTATGTTGACAATGAGCTGAAGTTCTCGGGCCATTGCGAAAAGAAGGTAAGCCAGGCAAATACATGATTGGGTCTTATAAGAAGGTCGTTTAGATATATAGACGGTCCGTCCCTCGTAACGATATTCAAGAGTGAAGTGCTTCACCACCTGGAGTACTGTCACCCCGTCTGGTCCCCGAGATATGCTAGGGACTGTCAGTTGGTTGAAAATGTTCCAAGGAGGGCCACCAGACTGGTGCCTGCACTTCGGCACCTCAGCTACCCTGAGAGATTGGAGCGCCTGAACTTGCCTAGTTTATATTACAGACGGCCAAGGGGTGACCTAGTTGAGGTGTATAAGCATCTCAGGGGGCACTACTCAGTCGAGTGTCCTTACTTGGAGCTGGCGGACGCTCGACCCAGAAGGGGTCACAGCTCAAGATTGAAGAAGCCGCAAGTCCCGAAAACTGTAAGGGCAAACTTTTTCGGAGTGAGGGTTGTAAACTCTTGGAACAATCTACCAGAGAGTGTTGTGACGGCACCGAGTGTGAGCTCTTTCAAGACAAGAGTTGACCAACACTGGAGCGGGTTCAGGTACATTCAGGAGCCGGTGCATGCCCAGTATTTGCCAACAGTGCGTGACAGAGACGTGACCGATCGCCCGGGCGGCTAGCGAGCATATCTTTTGGTGAAGAGGATAAATGAAAAGGAAAACTGCTCAGAGACGTGACCGATTGCCCAAGCGGCTAACGATCCGATCAGTGGTGAAGAGGATAAAAGTAAAAAAGTAAAGTATGGGTATAGTTCCTGGTCGACTGTTACTGGACTTGTTTTGATCTTGAATTTGTTCTTATTTGTCCTGATTTTCCATTTTTTTCTCAAAGTCATTTATGTTTTTTATCGTTGTTGCCGTGTAGCGTGCCATAAATTGGGTTGATTTTCCTGTGTATGATAATATTTGAGTGATATCATCAGCAAACATTACATATTCGCTGAAGGGGGTAGGTTGAGGTGTGTCTGAGGTATATATTGTATATAGTGTTGGAGAAAGGCATCCACCTTGAGGTACTCCACTCTCGAGATTAAACATAATTTCCATAAAGTTTCCAATTTGAATTTGTGCTCTCCTATCATGTAAATAGCCACACAATATTCTTAGCAAATGTTCGTTAAGTCCCAATTTTACTATTTTATATTTTAAGCCCAAATGCCAAACTTTATCAAAAGCCTTATATGTCTTGAATTAAAAAAAATAAATTCCTGTAGTTCCCGGTAATTTCTATTAAAGATATTGGCCTGTAGTTTAATATTTCCTTATTGTCCTTACCCTCCTTAGGAATAAATATAATTTTAGCATATTTTAGTTCATCTGGAAAGAAACCAGTTATTAAGCATGCGTTATAGATGTTCAATAATGTTTTTAAGATGTTTTCCGGTAGATTTATGATCATATGTCGTGTAATACCCGTGAGGCAGGGGGACTTTTCTTTAAACTTCCTCAGATAGTGCATCATTTCCCTCATAGTTATTATTTGATTATTAGGTCGTAAGTTATAGTCTATATATTGCTTTGGGGTGTTTCTATGTATGTGTCTTCCCATTTATCTTCTATCCTTTCTTCGTGTTCACTATCAAAATCTTAGTTTTCCTCATCTGATATTTTAAAATTTTTTTACCCATTCCCTTTTGAATGCTGACTCTTGTTCATTTTCCTCTTACAGTTTTGTTCCATTTTGGTCTTTAATTTATGGTGTTTTTTGCTTGTTATGCCCCATCATCTTGTTTATGGAAGTCCAAAATGTTTTTGTGTCTTTAGTCTTGTCAGCCGCCTTAGTCGTCTTTGAAGCTGTCCCAGTCTGTTTTACTCATTTTCAGTCTCTTTTTTATTGATATCTGTATGGGGCTTGTTGACAGTGTTAGTATAATTGGTAGATGGTCACTGCCTGTGAGAGGTCCTTGTTTTATATGGTGATTGAAAAAGGCTTTGTTGTTGATAAAAATTTTGTCTGGTGTCGATTGTGTATTGTGATTTCTCCAAGTTGAAAGTTAGGACCTAGATGATTGATTTTCCTTAGGTTTATTAACTGATTAAGGGCGTTTCCCACGGCGTTATTATTTGTATTATCCAAAATCCTATGTCTGGCGTTAAAGTCTCCTAAGATGTACATCG
Organism: Homarus americanus; assembly: GCF_018991925.1. NCBI lineage: Eukaryota > Metazoa > Arthropoda > Malacostraca > Decapoda > Nephropidae > Homarus > Homarus americanus. The sequence goes on from NW_024737097.1 coordinate 822,840, forward strand.
GATGACTATTGTTAGCCAATTTTAATAGGTCTTCTATAGGTAAGTAGGGTCGTCTCGGTGGCAGATAAGTAGTAGCAATAATTACGTCTCCTTGAGTTGTATTTATTTTTATTGCTAGAAATTCATCCTGGAAGTCATCGATTAGTTTAAATTTTAAGTTTCTTTTAACCGCTATCGCTACTCCGTCATTTTTCTCGCCCGATTTATTTCTTTGGTTTACATAATAGTTAAAGAGTTTTATGTTGTTGTTTTCTGTCTCACCGTGACTGTTTATTAGTATAATGTCAGGGTCAATTTCTTGATATATATTACTTAGGTTAATTCTCTCAGTCTTCCAGTTTCTTACATTGTGTTGTATTATTCTTAAAGTTCTTACTGTTTGTCTGTTGTCCATTATTTCTTAAACTTGGATTGTGGCAGTTGGAGTGGAGACCTATCCTCCTGTTTCCCGCTCTGACTCTTCTAAACTCTGATGGGTCTGGTATTTTAAAGTCATTGGTCGTAATATTTAGTTTGTCCATAGTGATTAGTGTCCAAACGTATTCTTCGCTTAGGGATTTTTCTTGATATATCCACTTGTATATCCCGCCTTCACAGTTTTTGCTATTGTCCCTCCTGCTGGTCTCGATGTTGGGATTCCATGTTTTGGTGTGGTGATAACTTTTAATCCAATATCTTCAGCAGATTCAGGTTGTCTGTTGTGATCAGTCTCCATCTTCTCTTCTCTCCTCCTTATCCTTTGTCTTGTAGACTGTCCTTTTGCCGTTTCTGTCTTCTCTTTGTCACTTCTAGTCAATTGTCTGGGGTCTCTATCAGTCGCTTGTATTTGTTGTGTATCAACTGTTGCTCTTATACCGTTTTCCTAGCTGTAGTCTTTCTTTCAGTTCGCTTGAGTATGTTGCCTGAAATAATTTTTCAGATTCTGGATTCTCTGGGAATATCATCTCCGGTAGGCTATTCAATTTAAGCATTTTCCTTAACTCGTCATTGTATGATCCGGGTGCAATGATATTGTGCAGATGTGCGTGGATCATACTAATCATTACCTTGTCATGTATTGGTTCGCTTAAGTTTAAGATGGTGAATTCTGGTCTGTGAGCCTCTTGGACCGCTCTCTTGGCTATTTCAACGTACGTCGTGTCCTTCTTTTCTTGTTCCCTTTTCCTTGTTTCTTGTTCCTTGTACTTTATCATGTGCCTTTTTATTGGGCATGCTATTGCTAACGTCCTGTGTCCTATATGTGCATTCCCGTTTCTCTTACAGTTGAGACAGCCAACATGTGGGTTCTTACATTCAGTGTAGGTATGGTCGTCGCCTGCACAGTCTGAACAGTACTTTTTCTCTTTTTCTGGGCAGTCTCTTGTTGTGTTTTCTTCATACTTGTAACAAGAAAAGCAAGTTTGCAGATTGATAAATGTTTCCTTCTTTATTTGATGAGGTGTTACTGACATGTTAAATTTTAGAAAGTCTTGTTGTATTACCTTTTCAGCCATTTAAACTTCTTTGAAGGTAATCTTGAAAACATGAGTGTAGTCTTTTATCTTGATAACTTCCAATTCATCTTTCAGATCTTCAGATGTCTTCCTCCCGATCCCCTGGTCGACTTCGCGAGCAAAAACTGATCTTTTTGCTTTTTGTTCTGGTGGCATGACAACAACGAGTCCTTCAGTGTAAAAAACATCTCTGGCTTCTTTTGAGAGGATTTAGTCTGAGTCAAAGTCATCTTTGCAGATTAATTTGAAACCTTTGTTGGTACTAAATATTCTTGTTGATGGGACTTGTAATTTGTTATAGGTGATTTCTGCCACTTTTCCTCTTCCAGTAGGGTGTCCCTTATCTCTGTGTTTAATCCTAATGCTTGTGGTCATCTTCCCTGTTTACATCACAATCCTGCCTATAACACAGAGCTGCTGCCTGGGAGCAGTGACCCACCCCCCTCCCCCTCTTGGACAGGCGTCGGGCTCGTAGGGTTCTGCGCCGAGGTTACGTGTGACTATAAGTTGAGTCTATATATGTTGCCACCTACCGGTGACCCCCGGACAAGGGGTGCCCTGCACTATCACAGGTTCCCTTGCCAGATGAACTGTATCGCTCAGTCCCGCCTCCCGTACAAGGAACGGAGTGCATGGGAGGGATGAAAGAAGGAACAGAAGAGGACTTAGAGAGTAGGGACAGTCTCCCTACAATGCCACGTTCGGTCAGACAATCAGAGCACCACAGTAAACGTGCATGTATCACGCCACCGTGGGGCACCGCTGATTGGCCAATCCAGGACGTAGACGCACGGGGAGTAGTCTAAATTTTTGGGAGCCCAAATATATGATTTCCAGAGGCTTGATTGTTTCTCGTACAATCTGAGATCGTAATAGCACAGCCCCTATGATGGGTAAGGTCAATCACTAGGATTTAGTGTCCAATCACAACGAGAATTGCAGATTGTTCAACCACGCAGTAGAAAAAAGGCAAATCCTCACAGCTCCGGGTCCAGCAGTTCCTCCTCTGAACGAGTAAATGACCTTCTGATAAGACCTAATAGCTAGATGCTTGATTCACCTTCTTCTCGCAATGGCCCCAGAACTTCAGTTCATTGTCAACAAACACACCCAGGTTCTTTTCGCATTCAATCTCAATTAATGCAGTTTCTTCGCCCCTTTGGGGCATTATGCGCCTCCTTACCGTTGGTACGTCACAGGTGCATCCTCATACACTCCGTAACATTGAATATTAGCAGCCATTTCTTCGACCATTCTTGAAGCTCACAGAGATCTTTCTGCAGCTCTTCACAGTCTGCTTGGTTCTTAATTCCATAAATAACATGGCATCGTCTGCAAACATTTGTATGGAGGAGTGTATAGCTTCCGGCATGTCATTTATGATGCTAACAAACAACAACGGGCCCAATACACTGCCCTGTGGTATCCCGCTTGTCATGGAACACAGGACGATTTCGTAACATTAATCACCACACACTGCTTGCGATCATAGAGAAAGTCTCCAATCCACGCTAGGACACTTCCCTGAATCTCATACCCTTTCAGTTTAATTTTCAGCCTTTCATGGGGTACTTTGTCGAAACCCTTTGCAAAAAACAAGGTAAATATTGTCGATATTACCACCCTGTTCCAGAATCTGGGCCCATATATCCAGTACTTTGAGCAGGAGCGCCCCGGCAATAAACCGTGTTGGCAATCCTTTACAAGGTTGTTTCGTAGCAGATGTTCTATTATGGCATCTCTTATAAAGCTCTCAAGTACTTTACTTACTATGCTGGTCAGGCTCACTGGTCTATAATTATTCGTAGAGTGACGATCGCTCTTCTTGAAAATAGGACTCACATTAGCCATTTACCAATCACTGGTGACCTTTTACTCATTCAGGAAATTAAAGAACAGGATCTACAGGGGCTGAGCAAGCTTGTTGCACAACTCTGTTTGCACTCTGGGCTGCACCATGTCGGGGCTGGAAATCCTAAGAACCTTTAGCTTTGACAATTTATTTCTTATAACCTCTTCTGTGAACACAGTGTGGATCAGTGCTGCGTCGAACCGTCTGTCCCCATGTCATGGTCACATTGACTGCTGGTCTGTTTTAAACCTGTTGATTCTTATTATACTTCACATCCGCAAAACATCCCTAGGAAGAAACACGTTTTACACCAAGGCTCCCTCCGTAAGCCTCGCCTTTTGTACTCAGTTGCGTGAGTAGTCACCTCTAGCAACTCACGGGTATAAAAACCCATGTGAGGAAGGAGGAACAGCCTCCCTTAATTTTCTCCAATTTTGTCTCAGGTATGTAAGCATGTGTTCCACGCCGATATAGCCATTCAGTTTGACTTAATCAATTTTGTGAGTATCAGTGTTCATGTTGCAACAGTGAAATTGTCATTTACTCAGTGTAAGAATTACTAGTAACGTAAATGCCGTCTGTCGTTGCGAGACAAAAGATTTGTTGTGATTGAGTCATCACCATGCTTCCTGTAACGCTCTCCACATTTTGTCTCAGATCCAGTGTGTGGGTTATTTGAACACCCCACCGACTGCCCGGAGTCGGTGGCTACCTAACAGTTAGCTGTAGTGGACGATGTCGCCGATTCCTCATGATTAAACTGCCCCAGTCAGCATCATGGGGCTGGACCCCAGACTCTCGCCACGTGTTAAGACTACCACCGATCATAACAGCGATCGTTAGTTGTTGAGTGTTCTACCATGGGACATTCCTGGAAGTTATATGGTCCACAGTGTTTGTTGTATACGACTGGGGATAATTCTGGAATATAATTATCCCGTGTTGGGTAGTGAACCCATGTAATTTGTTGATATCAGTATTAACGTGTTGTGTGTTGTGAGTGCATCTCATATATACTAACAAAAGTCTAGTGAAGGTATCAGATGTAAGTTTGTCTTATAACTGTATGTATTGTAATGTAATGTCATGTACCACCAATAATGTGTGAGAAGTAAAAGTATCCACTTGGAACTAACAGAGAGAAGCCAAGGAGTTGATCCTTGGAGCTGTATGTAATATAATGTAACACCAGTAAGGTTGTGAGAAGTAATAGTACAGTATCTGAGTGAATTGAAGTGGAGTAAAGCCAAGGGGTCTGAACCTTGGAGTTGTATGTTAATGACATCTTTTTCCCAACTTTAATTTTTTTAATAAACCATTTCTTAGAGTACATTAGGGGTATTTCTTTCACCTCAGTATTTACCGTTATTTTGTCCATGTGACCTTGATACCAGAATTACAGTACCCATGTGCCTAGCCCTCGCCATGCTACCAAAAAGAACTGAGGATATGTAGTAACCATGAACTGAAATTTAGACAGAACAATTGAAGGAACTAAGTCAGAGAGAAGTATGAGATAAGATAAGGAAGGAAGAAAATCCCCACTCTTTTAATGGTGGCAGCGTGTTGTCCCCACCCTTACACTCAAACGCAGGAAGATTGATTGCATCCTCTTTTATGAACACCGAGGAAAATAAACTGTTTAATGCCTCAGGTTTGTCTTGGTCAGAATTTGCTTGAGTACCATCTTCAAGCCTCAGGTCCGATACTCTTATTACGTATTTTTAATTTCGATTTTACGTATTTATGTAGCTGTAATATGCCTTTGGGTTTTACTTGACATCGCTTGAAATCTGCCTCTGAAACTCGTTTTCACCTCATCTCCACTCTGACTTTGTTAGGTTCCCGATTCTGGCATACACTCTCCTGTCCTGCTCATCGTTTGTCCGAACCCACGTCTCAAATTTCTGTTATTTTTTTCTAAACTTTCTTGGCCTTCGTATGGTTCGTGTGTAGTGGTCTTCTCGTATTCCTGGAGGCACTGGGTTTGGTCTTGGGTATATAGTTATCGATCGAAAGTATAAACGCCTCGGTTTAGGACGTTCAGGTGACGGGCAAGTCGAAGCGAATGATTAAACCCCGCCTTTTGAAGCATTCAATATTTATTGATGTGGTCAAAACCTGCAGAGGAGATGTTCATAATATTACAAGGTGATCCATCTGATACATAATTAGTTAGTCTCACACAATTTTATCTTAATTACAATTTATTAAACATACTGACATAACACAAAGTTCATAACTCTATTAATCTTAGCTTGGCTTCATTCTGCATTATCTTATTACTCCAGGTTTGGCAGAAACGAGTAGGCATAATTAGTCAACAATATTTCAGTACCGAGGGGTATGTCATCACTTAGGCTGTACTTACAAGTGCGGGTCAATGCAGATCAGTATGGTGTCCCAGCACAAATTCTCGGACAGGATTGTGAGTCGGTGTTCACCAGTGCGAGCAGAAGGCTGGTTTTCACAGCATCACTAGAGAGGGCGATCTGTCTCATGGCGGGGCGGGTAGCACAGCCACCAGTCGAAAATAGTCCACTCAGCAGAACCAGGTCTTGTCTGTAAGCACTTCTACATCTCACGAGGTCACAGGTCAAAAGATTTAATTGCATCACATGCCAGCACTGTAGCTGAAGCCAGCGGCGATAACACTCCCGGCATTGGGCAATCGCCCAAGATTTATGGTGGGGCGTGTTCAATAAGGCATACACGGGTCACTGGCCTTCGGAACTCCCCAGATACGGTTCGCACAAGCACCTGGCATACTAGACCATAGTCTCCTGGGATTACTGCCGTGACCCGGCCCAATGGCCATTTGTTGAGAGGAAGATCTTCTCCGGTGACGAGGACAAGGTCGCCTTTCTGGAGATTATGGGTTGGTTCTATGTACCTCTGTCTTTTGCAAAGTATTGGAAGGTACTTCATCACCCAGCGTTTCCAGAAGCGGTATGCTAGGAACTGCGTGTGCCACCACCGCCGTTGATATGAGTCCTTCCTAAGACCAGATCAGCATGTGGGCACAGTGGTGGATGTGGGCTGGTGTAAGAGCTTCCAGGTCTCTCATGTCGCTCGACGCAAGTGTGATGGTTCGAATTATATATTTTTGTTTCCACTTCACAAATAGCATCTGCAGTCTGTATTCATCCAGGACTTGTGTTCCCAGAATTGTTCTGAGAACCTTCTGACTGTTCAAATTTGCCATCCCCAAACTCCAAATGTCGTGCTGCTTCCCTCTCTTCCCTCTTTGTGAAATACGCCTCCAGCATTTCAGTCGCAGTTCGTCGCACTTCTGCCATCATGTTGGACCCGGGATTTTGGTCAGGTGCTGTGCATTCAGGCTCAGGCAGAGGGTGGCCCCCTTCAGCTACTGTCGCTGTAAAGTTGCGGTTGTTCAGCTCTGGAGGGACAACTTCTACCTCTGGGTCTCGGTCACCTTCGTCCATGTTCAGGGTGACAATAGTGCATAGGGGTGAATTTCTAAAATTGATTAAATGGAATGGCCATTGGTCCAATACTGCGTACCCATGAAAAAAGAACACAGGCGAAATCCTGGGTCATTTGGACAATATTTAGAGGTGGCTCAAGTCAATTGAAGTTTTATCCTTTTGGCAAAAAATACGAATATTCATAATATGCGGGTTTATTTTAAAATTTACATATTGAGCAAGTTTATGTGTACACTGTACATATAAATGATTAATTCCTTTTTAAAATGAAACTGCAGTGAACACGCTTACATCAATGGGTGGGAGAGGTGTGGACAACCCATTCATTGTTTTCGCTTTTTGCTTGTAAGGTCCTGTTTTGATGTCCCTGGTTGTGACCGCCTCTGCTCTTCAACAACCTGCAGCAGATGTTGACGCTGGTCTTCACTCTTCGTGATCTTGCTGTTGAATGCCTGTATCAAGGCAATCCCTCTCTCTGCAGTGTCGTTGATGACTCTGAGACCACCCACAACTGCGACGCCAGTTTTGAAGTCTTCATCATCAGACCATGTGTCAGGTTCCTTGGACAAAAAAGAAGTCTTCATTTTGAGACTTTCAAATAGAAAGTTTGATCCTCTAGAAGCAAAGTCTGAGAGCTGCTTTGTGGGAAGGGAAGATGTGGCAGGAAGAGCAGCACGTTTTGGTGAATCCTCGGTCGCCTTCCTCTCAACGATTGCCCGAACTATGTTTGTCTTCATTGTTGCATTAACTTGTGGATCGAAGAGTGCAAGACCCACCAAGCCTTCACTGAGGTACCACAGGTGACGACCGAAGACTGTGAGACATGTTCTTGATATTTTGACGTCGTGGTACTCTGACAGGTCTTGGAGGAGCCGCAAATCATTAGCAGGAGCGGAGGATGGAACGGAGGCCGTGAACCATGCACTGACATACACCTCTAGCACAAAGAATGTGAATCGTTTCAAGCCTAATGTCTCACGAGCAGTTAGTTTAAACTGATTAGCAAAAATCAGGATCTTCATGACATAAATGAGCTTAGCCATCCACCGTGCTCGGTGAAGTGCTCCGGGCCGTCGGAGATTAAACTTGGGTAGAGCTCCATCGAGACACCTGATTGCTAGCTCCAGTACCTCACGGTAATCATCACGTGGCTGCTGCTTCTTGCCCAGATGATGTTTCCAGCAACAGATGAGGTCATCTCGTTTCTCGTACAAACTTGGAGGGAGGTCTGAGAGAGGGCTGTAGTCATCTTGACTGATGTCCTTCCACTTATGCTTGAAGCGAGAGAAGAGAGTATTATCTGGTCCAGAGGAAGGCCCCATGCATTCCACATACGCTTTCTCGGCAACAAGCTCAAGGATGTGGTGACGACACGCGAGATGCAGAAGACGGCGGCCGAGTTTCTGCTCCAGAATGACACATGCCCCCGACAAGTGCCCAGTGTTTGAAGCTGTTGTGTCAAAACTGAGTGCTGAAACATTCTCTGATATTTTCCACTCTTCCAGCGCTGCACTGACTGCTGTAGCAATGGCCTGTCCAGTCCCTGACAATAGTTTCGGGACACCAAGCAGCTTTTCAGTATTGATTCCGGAGACAAGAATGGCGATTCGGTCAACACTCGCTCCTTGTTCATCAGGAATAATTTTTCCATCCCAGTGCACAGTGAGCACTTCACTAGGTTGAAATTTTTCTTTAATTTCGTTGGCAATCCCAGAACGGTGGGTCGCTCGCGAAGTACGCACTGTCTCATAGTTTAAAACTAGTTCCATTGGGTCATGACCTAGACTAGCAGCCGTGGCACTGACGATCCGGAGAGCAGAGCGGTGACTGATCCCAGTGCGGTCCAATGTACTTGACAATTCAGGGGTGATAACTGATGCTACTGTACCAGTCAGACACTGGCACACAACCTCTTCCCCTTACCCAGACTGACACCCGCCTCTCCCTCCCCTCTGTATTGCCAATAGCTGCACCAGCCAAAATACTCATTACTCATTTTTAGAAAAAATGTTAGGAACAACTTTAGTTTGAATTTGCATTCTACATATACCTGCAAAGTTTCATAGTAATCGGTTCATAAATAAAGAAATTAGAAAAAATCAATAATAATTTCAGTAGTGTTAACTTCAAATGGCTTGAGCCACCTCTAAATATTGTCCAAATGACCCAGGATTTCGCCTGTGTTCTTTTTTCATGGGTACGCAGTATTGGACAAATGGCCATCTAAAAATAAAAACTTTCACTTTTTATTGTCACCGATTGTTCACCCTTCCCTTTCGTTGCTCTGGACCCATTTCCACAACCTCTTGTCCTTTTTTTTATATTAATTTACAGCTGCGGTTAGGTCTCAAAGTTTGTTCGATGAACCACTGCTCACCGCCTGTATTTGGTGGTGCAGCTCACTGTTTTGTATTTATGTTTGACGATAGTAGGTCACTGCCGGTTGCTTGTGGTGCTTCAAGTGGCACTTCACTGCTCGTTGCTTGTGGTGTTACAAGTGGTAGGACACTGCCGATTGCTTACGGATTTACACGTGGATCGCCACAGGTTGCTTAAGGTGTTACAAGTGATCACTGCAGGTTGCTTACTGTGTTACAAGCCGATCACAGCCGGTTGCTTAACAGGTCACTGCCGGTTGCTTACGATTATCACAAGTGGCATGTCACTGCCGGTTGCTTTGGTGTTACAAGTGGCATGTCACTGCCGGTTGCTTATGGTGTTACAAGTGGCATTTCACTGCCGGTTGCTTATGGTGTTACAAGTGGCATTTCATTGCCGGTTTTTACGGTGTTACAAGTGGCATTTCACTGCCGGTTGTTAATGGTGTTACAAGTAAATTTAATCACGCTTACCATGCACTTCGTTGAGTTGGTTATTTGTTACCTTAAACCGGTGGTAATGAATCAATTTTCCTTTCCTTCGTAACCTCAGTAGCGGGCGGCAGCTCTGCCTGTACGGAAAGAAACACTCGCAACCTGTCGTCCACACTCAGTGTCCCGACCAGTGCTGATGTAATGTATGTTTCCAATTTAAGGGTACAAGTATGCAATACCAAAGGAGGACATGAAATTCAGATATTATTCGATGAATTTCCATATTTTACGTAAGGTTTAGTAACATAATAATTCGTTGCTGATGCAGTAGAAAAGGCGATGAGGTTGACAGGTCAACGGATATGGTCATTCTGGTGTGGGGGTACGGGTGGTTTGTTCGGACTCAGGATGGGATGGAGAAAGGAAACTCACAATGTGCTCTCTGTATACATGTTATATTGGATGTACAATGCAGCTTGGTGCTCTGAAGTGGCAGCGTGGTTACAAGCGTGATGCTGCCTCCATCTTATAATCCCTCACGCAAGCGGTGTTTAGCCACTGCATCTGTTCTCTCCTCCTAAAATTCACTTCAATCCTCCCTTTATTCTTCTCCTGAACCTCCTTCCCCCCTGTCACTAGCATTTTCGTTCGTTCGTTCGGCACAGTGACAGTGAAATTGCAGTCAGACAGCAGTCAGACACTCTCTAACCCTCTCTCACCATGAACGGTTACGAGTTTGATAACGTGGCGCGGATACGTCCGGATACGCCGACCTGCCCCAAGAAACTAAACCTCCTAGTTCTCCAGAAGTTTTTTGAAGCTAATGGGATCGTGGGGGTCACCAAGGTGGAACGTCTATGGTGACATCAAGATCACCTTCGTCGAGAAGGGCATGCCCGCACAGCTCGCGGAGATCCCAGACATCAACGGCATTCCTTTTAAAATGATTGCCTACATGTGGGACAACTTGAAGCTGGGTGTAATCTCCCACGCCGAAATTGCCCACATGGACAAAGCAGAGCTGAGTGAGCTCCTCAAGGGGCAGCAGCTTCAAGTTGTGAAGAAGCTGTCCGACACCACCGCCCTCATCGGACACCACTCCACCCTACCCAAGGAAGCTCAACTGGCATGGGTAACTGTGCCAGTCAAGCCCTACTGCAGACCGAAACGGTGTTACAAATGCCAGCACTACGGACACACTGTAAACAAGTGTGAGGCGCAGGAGGACACCTGCTCCATGTGTAGCAGCCCTGGACACCGCTACACGGTCTGCCCCAACAAAGAGAAAAAATGCGCTGCTTGTGGTGGCCCACACTCCTCCGCCGACCGGACCTGCCCCAAATGGAAGGAGGAATGCAGGGTAGCCAAGGCTCGTCTTGAGAAAAAACTGAGCTACAAAGAGGCCCTCCTTGCTGTACGCTCCCAAGAAAAGAAAAAACCAGCAGAAAAGAAAAACCAAGAAAAGAAAACTCAAGAAAAGACACCCGCCACACAGAACCAAGAACACCACGTGGCCCGTGGAGCTGAAGCCCACGTGGTCAACCTCACCGTCTCTGACTTCTTCCACACCTATGAGGACTTAATACACGAGGAAGACGAACAACAAGACCCAAACACAAACGAATGGACACTTCAAGAGAGCAAGAAGAGGAGGAGAGTGAGAAGAAAATCGACATCAAGCTAAGAAGACCAAGACAGAAGACCAAGACATCTCCTCCACACAAGAAACCAAAAACACAATCAAGCCGACCAAGCACTGAACATCCACTGCCCAACCCAACACGCACCTGACGCTTGACCTGACGCTAGCCTGGCTTTGTCTTGTCGCCTCCCGGCCGCGTCCAGGCGAGTTGCTGCTGCTGCCTCCATCTTATAATCCCTCACGCAAGCGGTGTTTAGCCACTGCATCTGTTCTCTCCTCCTAAAATTATATCGAGGGTATATTAGGGTATATCGAGGGTATATTAGATGTGAAACCTCCATCTAAAGGAACTATATAGAGATAAAAGATGAAAGTTCCGTTATATCGAAGGTCCGTTAGATATGAATCTCCCAACTAACTGATTATATTAAGGGAGAAGTCCGCTATATGGAGGTTTGACTTATAAACATTGATACTCTCACTCTCTCCCTTACAATAGGTGAACACGAAGGTGATCCCAGGCCAGGTGATCAACCTTCACCTCACGGTAAACGAGTTACACGCTCTTCCCGGAACACCCAACACCGGGCCTGCTTGTGTTCCTGGCTTAAATTATTCTCAGGTAGAGTGTGCATTGAATTGTCTGACGGATGTTGTCTTGGAAGAGTGGGACGGTGAAGACTGTGTTCTGCCTTGGATGGCTCCAAGGCCCTACCTACCCCCCTGCATCTCTGTCACCCACTTCCAAAACGTAGCCAGGGTTTACTACAAAAACATCACCGGTAACACAGTGCAAAATCTCCGAGTTTATCTTAGGGCTTGTGGGTAAGTAACATCGGTTACGATTTTCCTTTCGTAATTCGTGTGTACTGTTCAGTTAACCTCTGACCCAGCTTGGAGAAGGTCGTGCTGATAGTGCTCCCGCTAGAGACCAAGGAAAATGGCCGCTTTGGATCGTTGTGCCGTGGGGGAAGAGGAGGGGAGTGTGGGGAAGGACGACCTCCTTGCCACGCTGTTAAGGCAGCTGGGGCAGTTGAGGAGTGAGGTTGACACTCTAAAGGGGGAAAATGAAGCCCTCAGGACGGAACTCCTTCAGGTAGGTGTCCTGCCTAGCAGGACACCTGCGAAGGAGGAGCAGGCGTGGAGAGTGGTTGTCTCCAAGGGGACTAGGGTCAGGCTTAGGAAAGCTGACCAGGGTGTGGAGTGCAGTAACCCTTACCAGGTGCTGCAGGAAGCTGGAGAGGAAGAGAAGAGGCAGGACGGTATGGATCAAGGAGAGGAAAGGGCAGTTGTACAAACCCTGCCCACAGGTAAGGTCGTGGTAGTTGGTGACAGCCAGGTGAGGTTTATGGATAGGGCTTTTTGTGCGAGAGATAGGAAACGTAGGACTAGGGTATGTTTTCCTGGGGCTGGGATAGGGCATGTAGCCGAGAGGTTAGACAGAGTTTTGTCAGGGGAGGGTACCAATCCAGTAGTGTGTCTTAGTGTGGGAGGAAACGACATAGGTAAGGTTAGGAGTGAGGAACTTTTCAAGAGGTATAGGGAGGCGCTGGGGAAGATTAGAGATAGGGGAGGGATCCCGATAGTATGTGGTGTCTTGCCTAGAAGAGGGGTTGGTCGTGAATGGCTGTCCAGGGCAATTGCTATTAATTGCCGACTGGAAAACATTGTGCAAACAATGGTTGGGCATTCATTGATGACTGGCAACGATTTTATGGCAACGACTACCTGTACTGTCGCGACGGAGTACACTTGTCTCGTGAGGGGGTAAAGACGTTGTCTGCATCCCTGGAGCGTGAAATTAGTCACTCCGAAGGGGGGGTTTCGCCAGTAGAGAGGGGTCGGGGAAAATGGGAGTCAAAAAACAAGGAGGTCCTGGGAAGTAGTGAAACAGAAGTAGATAATGCTGAAAATATAGTTAGTCATAATAACAAACATCAAAGTAATAAATGTAAAACAGATAGAAAACGGAAGAAATATATTGAGTGTTTATTATACTAATAGTAGAAGCCTGTGTAACAAAATGGACCAGCTCAGAGCCATTGTTAGTAAAGAGAACATAGATATAATTGCAATAACGGAAACATGGATAAATTCAAACAGCAAACATTTTTTAGCAGAATTTCATATTCCAGGATATAACCTATTTAAATTTGACAGAGTAGGAAGGAGAGGGGGCGGTGTAGCAGTGTATATCAGGGTGTCATTAAAAAGCTGCAATAAATCAAACATTAAAACAAATAGCGACAATGAAAGTATTTGGGTAGAGATTGGTGAGGGCAATGAGTCCGTAGTCATTGGTGTTATATATAGACCACCTAATTTGAGTAGGAACGATGGTAAATTGCTATGGGAGGAAATAAAGAAGGCATCTGATAGAAACAATGTATGTATTCTAGGCGATTTCAACTTTTCAGGCTTAGATTGGAAAAATCAACTTAGCGATAATGAATCTGAAGATTTTCTAGAAGTAGTACAAGATAGTTTTTTATATCAATTCATAAACTCGCCCACTAGAGGAAATAATATCCTCGATTTAGTTCTCAGTAATAATGAAAATCTAGTAAAAGATGTTGGGATTGGAGACGAACTAGGAAACAGTGATCATAAAGCCATATATTTTAACATAATATGGGATGGCAGGAAGAAGGAAAATTCGGCCTTGATCCCGGATTTTAGGAAGGCTAATTACGGTAGCTTAAGGAGAGACCTAAGGGATGACCCTATGGTCAAAAGATTAATCCCCCCCACACCTCCGGAAACTGTCAACTTAGGACGGGATAACCCCGAATTTAATTTAGCAGCTACTTATGAACAATTTATTGCGACAATCAATAATGCCCAAAATAAACACATCCCTAAAAGAAAATTCAGATCGATACGGAACCAACCAAAATGGATGAATAATAGACTCTTAGATCTTCTAGGGAAAAAGAAAGGAGTATATAGAAAAGTTAAGAAAGGCGAAAATCACTTACTTGGTTACTATCAGAACCTAACAAGACAGGTAAACAGAAATTAGGAAAGCAAAGAGAAATTATGAAATCAAGGTAGCAAACGAATCGAAAAATAACCCCAAAGCTTTTTATCAACTGTATAAATCAAGGTTAGAGATACAATAGGTCCTTAAAACTACGACAGGAGAAATGACTGATGATGAGTTAGAAATGTGTAGTACGTTAAATAGTCATTTTCGCTCCGTATTCACAAATGAAAACCTAGCACAGTTTCCAGAAGTTCATAAGGTATATAACGACAGTATTGAAAATATGTTGATGAATATCAATATTACTAGTAACGATGTGCTTAAAGTAATTAACAAACTGAAGCCTCATAAATCGCCTGGTCCAGACGAGGTATATGCTAGAATATTAAAAGAATGCAGAGATGAGTTGAGTAATCCATTAGCAGTTTTATTTAATAAGTCATTAAAATCGGGCCTAGTGCCAGAAGCTTGGAAACTTGCAAATGTAGTTCCGATTTTCAAAAAGGGTGATAAATCAATAGCATCAAATTACCGTCCCATTAGTCTCACGTCAATCATAGGCAAGTTGCTAGAGTCAATTATTGCTACAAAAATCAGAAGCCACCTTGAAACATTCAACTTAATTCATTCTTCTCAGCACGGGTTCACCCAGGGACGTTCTTGTCTCACAAATTTGCTTAGCTTTTTTCTCAGAAGTATTATGAAGCAGTAGATAATGATAAGTCATATGATATAATTTATTTAGATTTCAGTAAAGCATTCGATAGAGTCCCTCATGAGAGATTGATAAGGAAGGTAGAAGCACATGGAATAGGTGGATCAGTATTAAAATGGATTAGGTCATGGTTAACTGGTAGGAAACAAAAGTCAGCATAAATGGATTTAAGTCAGACTGGGGTGCGGTCAAAAGCGGAGTTCCCCAGGGATCTGTATTAGGCCCTCTGCTGTTTGTTATATTCATTAATGATCTTGATTTAGGTATAACTAGTAGGATTAGTAAATTTGCAGATGATACCAAAATGGGGAGAGTGATAAATTCAGACAGTGACTTTGAACACCTTCAAAGAGATCTAGATACCTTACATGAGTGGTCAGTAGACTGGCAAATGAATTTTAATACTGATAAATGCAAGGTACTACAGATAGGGAAGACGAATACAAACGTTAAGTATAAACTAGGTAACACGGAAATAGAAAACTCAGATTGTGAAAAAGATCTAGGTGTATTTGTTAGCAACGACTTGAAACCTAGAAAACAATGTATTAGCGTTAGCAACAAGGCAAACAGGATTCTTGGGTTCATATCTAGGAGTGTGAGTAACAGAACTGCTGACGTTATCTTGAAACTTTACCTAGCATTAGTGAGGCCACACATGGATTATGCGGTTCAGTTCTGGTGTCCTTATTATAGAATGGACATAGATTCTTTGGAGAGAGTACAAAGAAGAATGACAAAAATGATCCATAATATTAGAAACCTTCCATATGAAGAAAGACTGAAAAGCTTAGGCTTACATTCATTAGAGAGGCGTAGAGTTAAGGGAGATATGATAGAGGTGTACAAGTGGGTAAGTGGGATTAACAAGGGTAAAATGGAAGATGTTCTGAAGCTCAGTAATAACGAAATAACTAGAACAAATGGCTTTAAATTAGATAAATTCCGATTCAGAAAGGATATAGGCAAGCACTGGTTTGGTAATAGAGTTGTGGATATGTGGAATAGGCTACCGAGTGCTATAGTAGGATCGGGGACGCTAGGAAGCTTCAAGACGAAGTTGGATAGGCACATGGAAGTGCTGGGATGGGTGTGAAAGGGATCTGCCCTGTATGGGCCAGTCGGCCTCCTGCAGTATCCCACTTTCTTATGTTCTTATGTTCTTATGTAAAATTCACTTCAATCCTCCCTTTATTCTTCCCCTGAGCCTCCTTCCCCCCTGTCACTAGCATTTTTCGATTCGATTCGGCACAGTGACCTCTAACCCTCTCTCACCATGAACGGTTACCGTGGTTACGAGTTTGATAACGTGGTGCGGATACGTCCGGATACGCCGACCTGCCCCAAGAAATTAAACCTCCTAGTTCTCAAGAAGTTCTTTGAAACTAATGAGATCGTGGGGGTCACCAAGGTGGAACGACTGAAGCTCCATGGTGACATCAAGATCACCTTCGCCGAGAAGGGTATGCCCGTACAGCTCGCGGAGATCCCAGACATCAACGGCATTCCATTTAAAATGATTGCCTACAAGTGGGACAACCTGAAGCTGGGAGTAATCTCCCACGCCGAAATTGCCCACGTGGACCAAGCAGAGCTGAGTGAGCTCCTCAAGGGGCAACTCCAAGTTGTAAAGAAGCTGTCCGACACCACTGCCCTCATCGGACACCATACAACCTTACCCACAGAGGCTCAACTGGCGTGGGTAACTGTGCCAGTCAAGAACATAAACATAAGAACATAAGAAAATAAGGAGTCTGCAATAGGCCGGTTGGCCTGTGCATGGCAGCTCCTGTCGAGAGTTACTACCACTCTCTATCATCCATGAATCTATCTAGCCTCCTTTTGAAACTTTCCAGAGTTCCCGCACTTACTACAAAGTTGGTAAGCTTGTTCCACTCGTCCACCACCCTATTTGTGAACCAGTTTCTTCCTATCTCCCTCCTAAACCTAAACTTATCCAACTTGAATCCGTTGCTCCGAGTCCTATCCTGCTCGGATATTATAAGAACTTTATCTATATCCCCTTTATTGATTCCTTTCACCCACTTAAATACTTCTATCATATCTCCCCGCACTCTTCGTCTTTCTAGGGAATGCAAGTTAAGTTTCTTTAACCTATCCTGATATGGAAGGTTTCAAGTCCCGGAATCATTTTTGTCATTCTTCGCTGCACCGACTCTAGTGAATTTATATCCATTCTATAATAGGGGCACCAGAACTGAACCGCATAATCGAGGTGCGGCCTGACTAGCGCAAGATATAGTTGCAATAAGACCTCTGCACTCTTGTTACTTACACTTCTAGATATAAAACCCAATACTCTGTTTGCCTTATTTCGAACATTAACGCACTGTTTTCTAGGCCGTAGGTCCGGGCTTACAAGTACCCCTAGGTCTCTTTCACAAGTTCGACTTCTCTAGGTTGATGTTGTTAAGGCTGTATACATTGTAAGTATTTGTTCTTCCAATATTAAGTACGCTGCACTTGCTGGTGCTGAATTTCATTTGCCAATTTTCAGACCACCACTTGCAGTTTATTTAGATCCTCCTGTAATGCATTTGCATCCTGCCCTGAATTAATTTGCCGCCCTATTTTGGTGTCATCCGCAAACTTGCTTATGTCACTGCTGATCCCAGTATCTAGATCGTTTATGTAGATTATGAACAAGAGTGGGCCTAGTACTGACCCCTGGGGAACCCCACTGGTTACACGGCCCCACTCAGATTTAACACCATCTACGCTGACCCTCTGCGTTCTATCGGTGATCCATGATTTTATCCAATTTAAAACTTCCCCTCGATACCATGAGCCTTAATTTTTCTCAGAAGCCTCTGATGCGGTACTCTGTCAAATGCTTTGCTAAAGTCTAAGTAAATAACATCGTAATTTTCGTCATTATTTACTACCTCGAAGACTTTCCTAAAAAATAACTCATTTTGCTGTCTGTTTTGCAGGTAGGCTTTAAATTCCTCATGGTGATCAGGGATGTTCTCAGCAAGATTTTTGCCAAAATTGATAAAATAATCATTGGAGTCATTGGTAATGAGGGAGGGTTCTGTTACAACTGTGTCATTTATCATAAAAACTGAGTGAGGCCGTAGTTTGAATGTTCCTGTTGCCTGTTGCTGACTGTACAGGAACTTATTTGTATATTAGTTACGTCTATGTTTACACACACACACACAAAATGTCAGTTATTATGTTGATATAATATTTTATCATCTCATTGGGATGAATATCGTAACTGTTATTGCCGCTTGCTTCAACTACAGTGCTGGGGTTGCCTTACCCGAACAAACATTCAATCTATCAGCCTGGAACCATGTGCGCCCCCCCCCCCTCCCCCACGCGACCTGCACAAACAAGATGCCCTGATTCTGCTGAGTGTATGGTTTAAAGTGTGGCGTGGCCGCCTGGCCTCCATGAGGCAGATCGCCTTCTCAAGTGATGCTGTGAGGACCATGCAGCCACTGCTGTGAGGACCAAGCAGCCACCAGCCCTCTGTGGTAAACACAGACTCCCAATCCTGGCCGAGTTTTGTGCTGGAACAATTTGCACAGTACTATTGTCCCTTGGAACACTATACTGGTTCATTGACCCGCACTTGTAAGTGCAGCCAAAGTGATGACATACCCCTCAGTACTGAAATATTGTGGACTAATTATGCCTACTCGTTTCTGCCTTATCTGGAGAAATAAGACAATGCGGAATGAAGGGTAACTAAGATTAATAGAGTTATGAACTTTGTATCATGTCACTATGCTTAATAATCAATTGTAATTAAGATGAAATCGTCTGAGAGTAACTAATTATGTATCAGATAGATCACCGTGTAATACTAATGAACGCCTTGTTCTCTGCAGGTTTTGACCACTAACTCGTCAAAAGGCGAGTTTCAATCATTCCCTTCGACTTGCCCGTCACCTGAACATCCTTAACCAAGGCGTTTACAGTCAAAACAATACGGGAGGGCTGTCGAAGGGCATTCTCAACTACCATGAGGACAAGAGGAGCATGGGACGAGCCACCAACGCCGGGAGTTTCAGCATGGGAGAGGGTAGGTCGTCAATCAGCACCCACCCACGTCAGCAGGGAGACTGTGATAACGAGTGTTGTGCGTTTGAGTGAAGTGTTTTAAATACCCAGAGAGTGTCGTAAAGCTTCGGTCCGCGTGTTCGGGGCTGTGAGCGTTCCTTTCGAACAAGGAGGCCGCGCACCCAGTGAGCGAAGGTTTCAGAACACCCAAACAGTGTCGTAATGTTTGGTCTGGGCGGACGGGTAGTTAGCGTTCTCCTTGACACTCACGCCAGTGATTATAACTAACAGCTGATCTTCCTTTACCAGTGATATACCACAGTATATCAAATATCACCTAAAAAACTATGCTAAAATTAAATATCTTACCTCAGATTATTTGCAGTTTTTGTTGACATTATATTGATATTGGAAGTTTATTTAGCCAGAAGAACACAGATAAAAATTTAATAATAATAATATTAACAGCACTAATAATACTAATAACAATATTCATAATAATAACAATGATGAAAAGGAACCACGAAGAAATACATAATTGAAAAGGGCCCTCCTTTGAACATTTTCACCCACCTGACAGTTCCTGGCATATCTCGGGGACCTAATAATTTATTTGCCTGATTTACCTTCGTCTCGCAATGGCCCGAGAACTTCAGCTCATTGTCAACATACACACCTAGGTCCTTCTCACATTCAGTTTCAAATAGTGCAGTTTCTTCAACCAGTTGGGACATAAAATTATGATACGCCCCCTTACCGTTGATATACCCCAGGTGCATCCTCTTACACTTCGTGACATTGAATGGCAGAAGCTATTTCTTCGACCATTGGAGCTCACAGTGATCCTTCTGCAGCTCTTCACAGTCCGTTTGGTTCGTGATTTCCCGAAATAACTATGCGTCATCGGCAAACATTTGTATGGAGGAGTGTACAACGTCAGGCATGTCATTTATGAAACAAACAAACAACAGCGGGCCCAATACACTGCCCAGTTTGAGACGGGTACAGATGATGAATTATTGTCGATATTACCATCCCGTTCCAGAGTATAGCTGCCTACTACCCAACAACAACTCTTTGGAAATATAATATCACCGTTTAACATAAGACTTCAAGCTTATCAAAAGAAGAGGACTGGTAACAACTGTAGCACCATCACATAATGGGAACACCACAGCCGATTAAATGCCAACAAGTGGTAACAATACTTTATAGTCACAATAATATTAAATCACGTCATTGAGGATTTACAGTTTGTATACGAAGGCTATTTCTCTGTTCTCTTAATTAAATTCACCTTGGAAAAGGACGCTCTGCATCAACATTGGACGTCAGAAGTGACAACACTTACATTGCAAATGTCCAAAACATTCATATTTTGCATATCTCTCTTCATTTAAAACGCTCATAACATGTTTATAAAATTACTGACTCTAGGGTGTAAATATGCCGCCAATCTCCACAACTAACTATTTAGTTCGAATCTTTTATTTATTTCCCTGCACACTATTACTAGAAATCTCTGCACCACGTCTTATAATGCTCTCGCCTTTGGAAGGTGGCATTTAATTGCGATCCCGAATATATCTGATTGACTGGTACATATAGGGAATCATCGGTTGGATCAATACCATGCATTTGGAGTTTGACACACTATGTAAAATGGCAAAGGGAGTTTAGCAATAACAGATGCAGTTGACATATGCTTTACGGATTAAATGTAAAGTTGGGGCTTTACTCTGAAAAATCAAATTTATTGTGTTGAGTTGTGGCAATATGTAATTCAAAATTCAAGTAGCAGAACATAAGTCTCTCCTCGATTACCCTGCTATGAAAATACAGTTTGAGGGGGTTGCCACTGTTGGAGTATTCTTGCAACAGCTTCATGGAGTAACAATCACCTCGTGGCACAAGCATGAAATATTTGTGTGGTTTTGAGTTGACAAACCCTGGAGTTTCTAAACTCACATTTCCCTTTGGCACTATGGGAAAGGTAAATGTACACATTTCTCAACACATCTTCACGAGTACGTGGTCAGGACTTTGTTGCTTCGCTGGCACAGAGATGCATACTATGTGCAACGCGTTTAAATATGGTAATGCCAAGCATTTGAACTTTCATTCTGCTAGTTACACAGTTGTATTCGCCCATAATGTTTGATGCCCCATCTGCAGCAGACCCAATGAAGTTGTTCAATGGTATCATGTGTAGTGAGGCAATGTAACAGCATGTTATATTTTCACCAGTCGAACCCTGATTACCTTCAAATATGTTAATCAAATCCAGCATCGCAATTTTGTCAATATCTCTCCAGATCAAAATACTTCACTATCATTGCACGTGATTTACTTACTGAACAGTAGGTACTTTCGTCAATAATTACACTAAATTTATTTGTAGTTTCCTAACCAAGTTTTGAGTTGCACATTTCCCTAAGGCTTGCACGACGACCTTGCACCTGGTCTGCTTCGTTGCCGTTTGAGCGGCTGTCTTGGAATCGGGAACATTCGCTTATTGAGGTCGACATGGTGGTCACATAAGCTAAAGGAATATTAAATTTATTAGGCTATACTTGCAACTGAAGATTGTGAGATCACATGTTGCTAAACGAGTAAGGTTTCTGCTACCCTTACTTGGGACACATTAATCATGACGACTTATTAACAGTGCCATTACATTTGGGCTAAAATGCAAGAGGAAACAAACACCAAGTCACCTGAATGGCATCATGTTCTGCCAAAAACGCTGCGAATAGAACAGTTGCCTTCGTCGCGGCGCTCAGTGTGGCCCCAGCAGGGTGAAGACGTGTCAGGTTGATCAAAGGCACCGCCTCCAGGCTGACCACAATGAGCAAACGTGCCACCCGGAGCAGAGGTGCTAGCTTTGAGGAGTTCTTCCTTACCCGCATGCTGTCTTGAGGTGCTGTGGCGTTTAACGATGATGTCTCGGCACTTAAGTATTTATGGCAGACCTGACGAATATGCCTTGGTCGGAGTTCCTGGTACTCAAGCTAGTCAAGAGCTAAAACGTCCTTCGATAGCCAATTTTCTTGGAAATGGGGACGAGGAGGCATAACCTGGAGATGTCAGTTGTTGAGAATATGTTAGACGTTGACTCTCACAAGCATTAAATAATCTCCGTGCACCCATGTGGTATGCATAGGATTTCACCAAATATAGCGGTATTGCAGAGAACCTCAAGTTGAACATCAGTTTACTTGCACATACATGTAATCCACATAAAATATATTAGTTATGATTATCGAGTGTGCAATAACGACAGTAAATACACCAATTACCAAGACAGACTGATGACTACATGAATCAGAGCCTCTTAATTCATAAGCAACACCAAAGATGTTAGTGAATAGTGATCCTGAAAGAAGATTGTACTATGAGATTAAATACATAGACAATTTAGTAGGAGTTCATTTGTTACAGTTTGACATAACCGTGATCCAAGGTCGTAAATACAGGTGTGTATTAAGAAATATTAAGTAGATTATCTTGAACGATACCAATTTCCGTCTTCTATGTATGAAAAGGCACGAAACTGGTTCATGGAACACTTATCCAAAAGTAGTAAATAAACTAATTCATCATAACAAATACAATTAGACCAAATGTGAGACGATACTCGCCGATGATATAAGGAGCCTTACATAGTGGTTGCCGGACGAAAACCTCAGAAGTACTAATCAGTGTACAATCCTTCTGCTTTCACTACACGATGGTGCCAGAATGACCATATCCGTTGACCTGTCAACCTCATCGCCTTTTCTACTGCATCAACAACGAATTATTATGTTACTAAACCTTACGTAAAATAAGGAAATCATCGAATGATATCTGAATTTCATGTCCTCCTTTGGTATTGCATACTTGTACCCTTAAATTGGAAAACATACATTACATCAGCACTGGTCGGGACACTGTCATATGAGTGTGGACCACAGATTGCGAGTGGTCCTTTCCGTACAGGCAGAGCTGTCGCCCGCTACTGAGGTTACGAAGGAAAGGAAAATTGATTCATTACCACCGGTTTAAGGTAACAAATAACCAACTCAACGAAGTACAAGGTAAGCGTGATTAAATTTACTTGTAACACCGTTACCAACAGGCAGTGAAATGCCACTTGTAACACCGTAAAAACCGGCAGTGAAATGCCACTTGTAACACCGTAAGCAATCGGCAGTGAAGTGACACTTGTAACACCATAAGCAACCAGCAGTGAAGTGCCACTTGTAACACCACAAGCAACCGGCAGTGACCTACTATCGTCAAACATAAATACAAGCAGCGAGTTGCACCACCAAATACAGGCGGTGAGCAGTGGTTCATCAAACAAACTTTGAGACCTAACCGGAGCTGTAAATGAATATCAATAAAAGGACAAGAGGTAGTGGAAATGGATCCAGAGCAACGGAAGGGAAAGGTGAACATGGACAAAGGTGACCGAGATCCAGAGGTAGAAGTTCTCCCTCCAGAGCTGAACAACCACGACTTTACGGCGACAGTAGCTGAAGGGGGCCACCCTCTGCCTGAGCCTGAATGCTCAGCACCTGACCAAAATCCCGGGTCCAACATGATGGCAGAAGTGCGACGAACAGTGACTGAAATGCTGGAGGCGTATTTCACAAAGGCGGAAGAAAGGGAGGCAGCACGACGTTTGGAGTTTGGGAATAGCAAATTTGAGCAGTCAAAAGGTTCTCAGAACAGTTCTGGGGACACAATTCCTGAATGAATTCCGACTGCAGTGTGAAGCGGAAACAATAATAAATAGTCGAACCATCACACCCGCGTCGAGTGACATGAGAGAACTGGAAGACACTTTCAGAAGAAAGATATAGAATAGGTATTCAACCCTCCAGCAGCTTCACACATGGGAAGAGTCTGGGAACGGCAAATCAGAAGTCAGAAAGGTTCTCAGAGCAATTGTGGGGACCCAAGTCCTGGATGAATATCGACTGCAGATGCTATTTTGTGAAGTGGAAACGATCATAAATAGTCGACCCATCGCACCTGCCTCGAGCGACGTGAGAAACCTGGAAGCGCTTACATCAGCCCATGTCCTCCACGGTGGCCCACACGCTGACCTGTAACTGGGAGGATGTCTTCTGAAGGACTCATATCAACGACGGTGGCGGCACGTGCAGTTCCTAGCAGACCACTTCTGGAAACGCTGGGTGAGGGAGTACCTTCCACTACTCCGCAAAAGACAGAGGTACATAGAACCAACCCGGAATCTCCAGGAAGGCGACCTTGTCCTCATCACTGAGAAAATCTTCCTCGCAACACATGGCCATTGGGCAGGGTCACGGCAGTGGTCCCAGGAGCTGACGATCTGGTGCGCCAGGTGCGTGTGCAAACCGTATCTAGGGAGTTCCGAAGGCCAGTGATTCGCGTATGCCTTCTTCAACACGCCACACCGCAAATCTTGGGCGATTTCCCAACGCCGGGAGTGTTATCGCCGCTTGCTTCAACTATAGTGCTGACGTTGCCTTACCCGAACAAACATTCAATCTATCAGCCTGGGACCATGGTTTAAAGTGTGGCGTGGCCGCCTGGCCTCCATGAGGCAGATCGCCTTCTCAAGTGATGCTGTGAGGACCATGCAGCCACTGCTGTGAGGACCAAGCTGCCACCAGCCCTCTGTGGTAAACACAGACTCCAAATCGTGGCCGAGTTTTGTGCTGGAACAATTTGCACAGTATTATTGTCCCTTGGAACACCATACTGGTTCATTGACCCGCACTTGTAAGTACAGCCAAAGTGATGACATACCCCTCAGTATTGAAATATTGTGGACTAATTATGCCTACTCGTTTCTGCCTTATCTGGAGAAATAAGACAATGCGGAATGAAATGTAACTAAGATTAATAAAGTTATGAACTTTTTATCATGTCACTAGGCTTAATAATCAATTGTAATTAAGATAAATTGTGTGAGACTAACTAGTTATGTATCAGATAGATTACCATGTAATATTAATAAACGCCTTGTTCTCTGCAGGTTTTGACCACATCAATAAATATTGAATGCGTCAAAAGGCGAGTTTCATTCATTCCTTTCGACTTGCCCGTCACCTGAACGTCCTTACACAAGGCGTTTACAGTAACAATTATGGCATCACCCGAAAGAAAGTAAATTGTGTTACTATATTACAGTTCAATTTTGACGTTATGACCAAATTATCATTGGAATGGGAATACTCATACTCAATATCATCAATTCAATTTCAATTGTTTATTCCTTGATAGAGGAAGCGGGATCCTAGTGCTGTCACTAGGTACCCCTGTACAATGACACCAGAAGCATCTGGCAAGTGTGACAAGTATATACAGCATAAATATTATAAAGGGGCTTACTAAAGCCTAAGGAAGGAAGGATATTCCCCAAACACATAATCAATGTTTTTTACAAAATATCTGGCCAGTATATCATCTTTAAATTTTAATATTTAACTTTGAAGAAACAGCAGCATACATGATAGTTATGTGAACATTTATGGTTACATGGCAGTTTCCTAAAATACACTGTGTTCAGAATTCATTTGAGAGAGAGAGAGAGAGAGAGAGAGAGATTCTTATGCTTACAATTCTGGAGTATGAGAAGGCAAGGCCGGGATTTATATACATTTAACATAATTGGAAAGTGTACGAGTGTGACAGCATCAAGTCCTCTAAGCCTTCAATTATCTTTAATTTAAAAAATCTACATTTGGCTTGACAAATGAAAGGATGGAAGGTTGTAAACTAAAATGAATCTGTACTACACGAAGATTAGCCCGAGTTTAACCTGATGATCAAATGTCCAAACGCTACCTGGGAAGTTAGGTTAGGTTAGTTTATATTAGGTTAGGTTAGGTTAGTTTATATTAGGTTAGGTTAGTTTATATTAGGTTAGGTTAGGTTAGTTTAGTTTATATTAGGTTAGGTAAGACAAGTTTAAGTTTTATTTAGTTATGATGGGTTATATTAGGTTTGCGTTAAGATGGTCAATTATAAAGCGAAATATGCTGGGGCTAATCTTCAGGTGATTCAAGAAAAGAGTATCACATATACACGTAAAGAGACATTGAGCTATATCAACTGGAGGTAGAAAAACCTGTTATAAATCAGGTCATAACACAGAAACATTAAATAACAGTTAGTTTGGTCTATATATTGATGGTGTGAGATTTCCTGAGAAATTATTAGCATGTTCTAATGTAACATTACACTAGGCATCATACATAAAACACATTACTGTACTCAGTAACTTAGAGATATAAAGCACATCTTCACTCTGCACCAGTCTAACAAGTATCACTTTATAAATACATGTGTACTATTATACATAGTCAGACATCACACTCATTAAAATTTGAATAGTAATGATGGTCATATTAGGCTGAAAAACCATGCTCAGGTGTCCCTAACTCACGAAGAGGCCTTTGTCGTTGTTTACTGGAGTGGGTAGGATCGGGTTGTTTTACCCGCTAAACGCTATGGATATAGTGCTTTTCAATCTTTTTCGGAGTGGGTCACTCTTGGGAAGGTCTTCCATGAACTAGGGCACCCCGTTATGAGGCCGGTCAAACATGATATACGCAGGCATCGGAGCACACAAAAACATCGTCACAAGCTTCTGGAAATTGAGCATTTTCCCGCTATTCCGGATTCCACAAACATAATGCCGAGCCGTCACCTATGAGGGATAGAATAGCATCAGAGGTAATAAAAAACAGCCCCACTCCCCGCATTTAACATTCTGACGACAAAAATAATACTTGAAAAAAGGCTTTTTTATTTATTTCAATTTAATCAATACTTTTTTATTATTCACTTTTGTTTTTTATCACCAGAAATGAATACACATATTGCGTTAATAATGTCTGATCTTTTTGCAAATTAACCAGTAAGAATATCAGTAATTTTCCAAAATGACCAGGTTTTGGCTTGTTTGCAAAATGACCGAACATTTAAAGTAATTTTGCAAAATGACCTGATTTTTTTCTTGTTTGTATCTCTCTCTCTGTATATATATATATATATATATATATATATATATATATATATATATATATATATATATATATATATATATATATATATATATATATATATATATATCATGTAGATCTACAATGAAAACGTGGATAAGAGTTATCTTGATAAAATCACACAGGAAAAGGGGAAACAATGGAGCACCTTAGCTTTCGTCTGTATTCAAGACATCTTCAGAGGCAACTGAATAACAAAGACCGAGAGAGGCTTAAGTACACAGGGTGACCTTACTAAACATGAGGTCAGGTCATAAACATGACATCCACTAATCCGCACACCAACACCACGACACACACAAAGGGCGACGTAACTAGCCATGTTAAGTCAGTTAAAAAATATGAGTCCCACTAATCATCTATCCTACATCTACCTCAAATGCTTTCAAAGCAGTCTTAACTTTGGACCACTGACAAATAAATTTGTGTAACATATTATCAGTTTTGTGCTGACCATCACGAAGGTTTATAGAATTCAATTCTCTCATCAAACTTGCTTCAACCAAGAGTCTTTCTGTGACACATGATGATTTATACACTTCTAAACTGTTTTCCCAATCTATGGGATGATTATTGTTCCCTTATATGAACGAACAGTGCACTGCTTTCAGATGCTGTTCTAATATTGTACTTGTGCTGTTTAATTCTGAGTTGCAATGATTTCCCAGTCTGTCCTACATAATTTCCATTACAGGTGCTACATGGAATGCAGTAAACACTGTCATTTATATCCAAGGTTGGGTTACTTTTAATTAACATATTAGTAATAGTTGAGTTATACTTAAAAACAACATTAATGTTTAATAATTTAAGGGACTGAACTAACGGGACAAATTCATTGCGATAAGGTAGAGTCAATATATTCTTACATGTACTGTAGGAACTTGCCTAGTTTGAGTAGAATGAAAGCTGAGGTGCTCCACTGTTTCCCCCTTTCCTGTGTGATTTTATCAAGATTTATCTTATCCACGTTTTCATTATAGATCTACATGATATATATATATATATATATATATATATATATATATATATATATATATATATATATATATATATATATATATATATATATATATTATACGTAACATGATGCACACATACAAAAACAATGCAGTCGTGAAGTTAAAAACAAATATCATGCCTTATTTTTATAATTACAAAATTAAAGTAGTGGATATAGGAAGCAATTTTACAGGTATTGCAACAGAAAATAAGAAGAAAAAAGTTAAAGAGACCTGTGACCTCTAGACTGGATGTGATAACTGTTCTAGAAATTATGAAAATATTTAAAATGCGATTTGGAAATACTCAAGAAAAACAAAAAAATTAAGAACTGGCGATATTATTGCATGCATAGAAACAAAAAATAAAATATTATTTTAAATTGATTTGTAACATAAACAAGACAAGTGCCAAAAAACACCCTGGATATAATGAAAAATTTCATGGTAATATAATTAATAACTAAGAAATTAATTTAATCTGCTATAACTTCTCATAAGGCATTTGCAAAGTGACAGAAGCAGCCTACTTTCAAAATTAACCTTCCCTGCTATCAGTTCATGATAGCACAAACATGCTGCCAGTTCCTTTTCGATGGAGAGCATAGCCAGTCCACTCAACCTCTCTTGAGACATTTTTCTTAGATAGCCTTACATCAATTTGGGTTTCGAAAAACTTCGCTCCCTAATGGCACTGTGACTGCAAGTGTCAACAATATCCTATACGCTATTTCTGCATTAGGGACGGAACCATTAAGAAATTTTATAAACTGAATGACTTGAACTGCGTTTTTTATTTCTATTGTAATGAGTTCATGCAGTACTCGAAGCTCTGAATACAACTCGGCTTCCTCAACATCGTGAAAATCTCTAACACTCAATGATTTGTCCAAAGCAGAGTTGTGCTCAGCTAGGTACTGCACAGCTGCTATAATACGTGTTAGAACTGATCGACAACGTTCCCTTCCTTTATTCAAGTCTTGTAACATGAGTATATCAATGGTATTCATTAAAGATAACCCTTTTTTAATTCCATCCGTTTGGTTAAGTTGAATAAGTGTTCATTTGAGGACTCATAAGATTTTATTTTTTCACGAAAATGCTTCCAATCAGCAAAGCCTTCTTTTATTAATTTGGGTTGCATTTGAACTGTATAATTACTAATCAGGAGAGCGCGAGGCCCCAGTGAGGCCCCAGGTCCTAACCGGGCTCACCTCTGGCCCAAGTCTGGCTCACCCCAGGGTGACTAGTCAACTCGGTTGATAAGCACTGCTCTAGAACACGTCTCCAAAAGTTTAAGTTTCCATCTCATAGTAAACTCTCCAAAGACCTGGGTCCAAGTTTTCCAACGTTAGTATGATAAATATCCTATAATTCAGGATAAAGCAAAGAAACGACGTACACATATTATAAAAATTAACCAGGGACTCTACCTCGACAAGTTAGCTTTCTTTACATGAGCTAGTAGACAAAATTAAGGTAGACGATCATTTCCGAATATATTTTAATTTTTTTTTATTTTTTAACCAAACCAATTTATACAGTCTTACATCTTCACTTAACGAACCTGGAATTTGAGTATATTGTAATGTCGTTTTACTATATCAACGACAGTCCACTTGAAAAAATGAATATAATCATGCTCATGTAAGGAGCACGGTTAGTTTATTTCAAGTAAGAAAAATAGGAACCATCTGGAGGAATCTGACAAGTAGGATACCAAAGTGAGGAAATATTAGAGCAATGTTTAGTGAATACGGTAGAAGTACATCAAACGGTGAGAGGACTGTTATTAATCGCTATAAGTGTAAAACAAAGTGACAAACAAACAGTGAGTTACGGAATCATGGAATTAACTGTTTCATTTAGTGTATTCACGATCTACTTTAGCCAGGATGACAACTGTCCTTCATCTATTGTTGTAACATGTTATAAAAACATCTCTTACCATTTTTTTTATTTCTCCTGACAAGACACATGATCATCCGCAATCACCAATACAATAAATACATTACTGATACAGTAACTGACAGGATCATCTCTTTCAGTCTGTTAGATGCTATGCAAACGACACATTCCGGCAGCAGTAAAGGATTCCCGACAGTGGATAATATACTATATATGAATAAATAAATAAATAAATATATATATATATATATATATATATATATATATATATATATATATATATATATATATATATATAGATATATATATAATTATTTCTTATAATTATAAATATAAACACGTACCGTGGATTTGATATATGTATACACTTATAATACAAGAACTCTGAATATCACAAAAATCAAGCTACCAGTGTAATTCCCAAATGAAACTGGAGTAGCACCAATCACTGCCGGCACTCTTCTACAGTTTATGTAGTAGCACCAGTCACTCCTCTACACAGTTTATGTAGTAGCAACAGTCACTCCTCTACACAGTTTATGTAGTAGCAACAGTCACTCCTCTATACAGTTTATGTAGTAGCACCAGTCACTCCTCTATACAGTTTATGTAGTAGCAACAGTTCACTCTCTACACAGTTTATGTAGTAGCAAGTCACTCTACACAGTTTATGTAGTAGCACCAGTCACTCCTCTATACAGTTTATGTAGTAGCAACAGTTCACCCTCTACCCAGTTTATGTAGTAGCACCAGTCACTCCTCTATACAGTTTATGTAGTAGCAACAGTTCACTCTCTACCCAGTTTATGTAGTGGCAAGTCACTCTACACAGTTTATGTAGTAGCACCAGTCACTCCTCTATACAGTTTATGTAGAAGCACCAGTTTAGGTTTAGGAGGGAGATAGGAAGGAACTGGTTCACAAATAGGGTGGTGGACGAGTGGAACAAGCTTACCAACTTTGTAGTAAGTGCGGGAACTCTGGAAAGTTTTAAAAGGAGGCTAGATAGATTCATGGATGATAGAGAGTGGTAGTAACTCTCGACAGGAGCTGCCATGCGCAGGCCAACCGGCCTATTGCAGACTCCTTATTTTCTTATGTTCTTATACAGTTTATGTAGTAGCAACAGTTCACCCTCTACACAGTTTATGTAGTAGCAAGTCACTCTACACAGTCTATGTAGTAGCACCAGTCACTCCTCTATACAGTTTATGTAGTAGCAACAGTTCACTCTCTACACAGTTTATGTAGTAGCAAGTCACTCTACACAGTTTATGTAGTAGCACCAGTCACTCCTCTATACAGTTTATGTAGAAGCACCATCTTAAGTATACAGAATAGTGACGACAGAATATCTAACGTTTAACAGAAAACAGCAAAATATTTTGAGAGTTCCACTTTGAAACATTAGATTTGTTGTTGTTTTGAATGTTGGTGCTTCAACAGTCACGGTTATAAAACAGGGAGTCCAAACTTTCTTATCTTAAAATATACACTTTCTAAAGTCATTAAAAGAATGATTTTACATTTAATAGAAATTGTCGTTGGTATGAAAACAAGTTTTAACCTGTCTCCATACTCTCTCTCTCTCTCTCTCTCTCTCTCTCTCTCTCTCTCTCTCTCTCTCTCTCTCTCTCTCTCTATATATATATATATATATATATATATATATATATATATATATATATATATATATATATATATATATATATAGTATATATATATATAGTATATGCAATATTCATGCTTTATATTACAAATATCATGTCATGCTCCACTTCCCTATTCGTATTTATCTTATTCCAGCCGCACTTCTAATACAATTTAACATAGGCTGTTTGCAGAGGCGTCCAGCAAATGCCCGTCATCCTTCGTCAGGTACAGTTATGGGTAAAAAGAATCCGGCAGACAGGGAGGGAGGTGGTGTATTGTCTCATAGAGGTGGCTATTAAAAGAATGCGATTTTCTTTCCACACCACGAATTGATTTTTTTTTAAACTATGAAGCACACGTAACCTGTACTCGTTTCTTGCCGAATTCTTTTTGTCCACCGCTGTACAATTGCACATGTTATATATTTATCCTCTCGCCATTCTTCTTCAGGTACACTTACATGTGTTATGTATCTCTTGTATCTGTCTTCACGTCATTCTTCTTCAGGTACACTTACACCTATTATGTATCTCTTGTCTTCACGTTATTCTTCTTCAGGTACAACTACACGTGTTATGTATCTCTGGATTCACGTCACTCTTCTTCAGTTACACTTACACGTGTTATGTATCTCTGTCTTCGCGTCATTCACATTCAGCTACACTCGCACGTTATGTATCTTTGTCTTCACTTCATTCTTCATCAGGTACACTTACACGTGCTATGTATCTCTGTATCAACGTCATTCATATTCAGGTACACTTACACGTGTTATGTATCTGTCTTCACGTCATTCTTCTTCAGGTACACTTACACGTGTTATGTATCTGTCTTCACGTCATTCTTCTTCAGGTACACTTACACGTGTTATGTATCTGTCTTCACGTCATTCTTCTTCAGGTACACTTACACGTGTTATGTATCTCTGTCATCTGGTTATTCTTCTTCAGGTACATTTACACGTGTTATGTACTTCAAAGTCCAAGGTCAGGTACTTTTTGGTCGTGTTGGAGTAGTACTGCACAGTGAAATTCTGGCGGGTAGTATTATTAGGTTTGCAGGTTTTTATAAAGTGACCCTCTTCTCCACAGTAGCTGAGGCAGTCATTACAACGTGGGATGGACACATACTCAGGTTCAAAATCTAGATCTTTCAGCGGGTCCTCAGGTTCGAGGTTGTCTCGCACGGAGAGTTTTATCCTGTGTGGTGTACAGTTCATCTTCCTTAGGTTGTCCACATTCTCTTTATATTGGGCCTCATCTTGCCTTCCCACTTGATCATTTTCATACTGTTCCACATCTTGATACTTTACCCATTCCCCTGCTGTCGCCTTGTTGGGGCCGGCGTCTTTGTGAGTTGTGAAGTATGTGAGCACACCTATTACCACGAAAAACACAACACACAACACCACTGTCAGTATTACAATCACTGTCCTACGTTCAGGCAACATGTTGTGTGAATAAAAAAGTCAGTAATTAATCAAGTCCATTAACGTTTGCTACAATATCTGAACTGAAGTTCGATTTACAAACTTGTTGCCAAATCAGTATCGTGCACAGTGTGGGCACCAAGTCCTTGGACGGAAGGAGTGTTGGCTATCATACTCCCAGAGCAGCCAGTGTGTGACTGAGACACTAGGGAGCGGCGCTGCAGTGAGCCTGCAACCCGCGCTTGCTCGGCAACTGGGAGAAGTTGGACAAAACGTTTCTCAAATAATACCCCTTTGCCGCTGTCATACGATGTTTTTGTTTTATTTGCACTAACTATCTTTGTAAACATTCCACATGGTAACCCACACATTGTGGTTTTGTCAATAAACTCGGTGAAAGAGAATTTGATTTACATGCAGTAATATTAATAAATTCAGTTGGTGCAGAAATTCCAGGGTAGCCTTTATGGCAACTACCATGCATCAGTGCTCACACTACTTGACTCACACAATTCTCGTCTAGAATAACACAATCAACAATTACATTGTCTTTTTTTTTAATAATTTTACCGCCTTGTATTATGAAGTGAACAGTCCCAGGTCGTTCTCTCGTGCCATAAATGATCAACTAGATACTTGTCAACTTTTGGCAATAAGAGTTTTTGATTAAAGTCCAAAGAAATATTTTCTCCTCTCTGCTTTTGTATCAATTTTGTTTTTTATGGAAAGGAGGAATCGGAGATATGTTTAGTCAGTTATTATTGGTCAGTACCATAATAGTTGATTTTTTATTTGATTTTGCCGCTTACAGCGGCTACTTCATTGTGTACCCCACACTCATCCTGTGAGCGGTAGCGCAAAAGGATTACAGAGTAGAGTTTACAAAGGGTCATAATAATTAAACCCCGTTGTCAGGATAATATGGCACTGAATGTTACACAGTATTTCATTTACATTATTTGTTTAGTTCTATACATAAAGGGTAACTTATTCACAAATGCGTGAGTACAGGCGTGTGTCTGGCCTCACACTTTGTTATTCACATTTACGTGAGAGGTATTCAAGCACATTGCGTATTTGGTTCTGTACATGAGAACTGATATAGTTACTAAGTGCAAAAAAGTGGATACAATCTTAATATGTCGGCTATCTTGCCATTAGAGATGAAGTGTTGTGCCATTTCACACACAGTGTGCTTGGACCTGTCTCTAAAAGGTTCTATCTTCACACAGTCGAGGACGTAGTGTTCAAGTGTGTGGCCATATGTATGGCCACACACTTTACATTTAGTTTTGTTTACATCTGGTTGAGGAACATACTGCCAAAGGTACTTATATCCTAACCTTAATCTAGCGGTTACAACATCTTGTAGTCTAGTGATCTTGTTACTTGCTCCATATACATGTTTCACTTGATACATCTCATCATGGTAACCTATGGATCGACTAGTGCCTGTTTGCACTAGTCTACTTGCGTCAAACTCATCAATAAGTTCTTTCCTAATTACAGTTTTAAGGGTTCTTTTTGACAGACCCAAATTGTATTCAACGGTGTCTTTGTTAGACGCGAGTTTGGCGAGGGCATCAACTCTGTCATGTTTTATGAGGCCTATGTGAGAGGGGATCCACAACAGT
The DNA here is from genome assembly GCF_018991925.1 of Homarus americanus. Lineage (NCBI taxonomy): Eukaryota > Metazoa > Arthropoda > Malacostraca > Decapoda > Nephropidae > Homarus > Homarus americanus. The sequence goes on from NW_024737097.1 coordinate 857,495, forward strand.
TTGACCTTGACACCCCGGTCAACAGGGCACGCATATTTGTGTCTGGCTTCGGAGACAAGAGCGTGACAACCTGAGTCGAGGGTGCCAAGGGCAAGTAGGGAGGATAGAGAGTCAGTGATGATGAGAGTGTCAGTAACAGTGGTTTCAATTAATTTAATAGCTGTGAGTATGGCAACTAATTCAGTTTGTAGAGTGGTTGCCCAGTTGTTAATTCTAACTCCTTTCTCAATTATATTACCGTCAGGTTGAGTCACAACAATAGCACTTCCAGCCCTCCCACAGGCGGTGTTAAGAGATCCATCAGTGTAGATGGTCTGTGTGATATTATCATCAGTCTGTAGAGTGTGTATGTGTTCAAGAGTTCTCAATTTGGCAGTGTGTTGGAGATAAATGCTTTGTATAATTAATTTTTTAGGCAGATACGTCGGTATTGTGATATCGAAGGGAACTGTCCGCCAAGGGTGGCAGGAAGTGCTGTTGTGTCTCAACTTTGTACAGGTGGTCTAGTCCAAACATCTTCATATGTGTAGCTGTAGTTTGGATCCATTTAGACTCAGCAGTCCCATGGTTCATACATTCTAGCAATTTTAAGGAAACAATGTTATCAGGATCACCACGCAGAAGCCTCAGGGCTATCATGAGGTTGACTTCAATTATTCTATCTTTAACACTAGTTCTTTCCTCATATTAAGTACTTTAGTGCTCATGGGACATCCTAGGATAATTCTGAGGGCTTTATTTTGCAATTTCTCGAGCTTGTCAACGCCTTTCCCATCACGAATGACCAGGGCTGGTGCGTGGTAATCTATCAGAGATCTTATATAGCCCAGGTACATTGTTTTAACAATTCTAATATTAGCACCATAGTGCGGGCTGTATCCCGCTACACTTCTAAGAGGTCTCAGTCTGTCAGTACATTGGCGGGTTAGCTGTTGTATGGCAGGTAGGGTACAAGGGACGGAAACACCAAGATATTTAAAAGAAGAAACATAGTCAATAGTGTTGTTACCTATCTTGAACTTGGCAGGTCCTTGTAGTGGACGTCTCCCCTACAACTACGCATCGCATTCCGACGCGCTGGCGTCTCCTAGCAACCAAGCGAGAGCTGATGCCAGATGGTACGGTTGCTTAGCAACGAAACTAGTCACCGGCAACTTTCTGGGTTTTCTCAACATGATTCATAGAGGACTGGCGGCTGCTGCTGGGTATATAAGCTCTGTCTCTCCATTGAGATTCATTCTGCCCATCTTCCTGAACAAGCAACACCTCCTCCAGCAAGCTCCACGCTGTCACCATTTATTCAACCAGGAGGCCAGCAACAGGCAACATCTTCTCTAACGAAGCTCCTGCACATCTTCCTCCTACAACACGCTACTCACCGAACGCTTCTATTGAGCAGCCCCCCACCACACGGCACCTCCAGCACCAGACTGTCTATCATATAACTTATATTATATAAGAAAACCACATTAGAGTTTCCTTCCATCCTGAGTGCTAGACAACATTAATATCTCGATACCCCTACAATGGTGACTCCCGGAGATAAGCACTCACACAGGATGGAGGACGGACGGATCTCTCTGCCGACTTTCAACCACAACGTCGAGGACTGGCTTGACCATGTGGAAGCAGCCCTCGCCGGCTCACGAGCGACCGACGGGCAAAAGTATTGCGCCCTGCTCTGTGCCTTACCCACGGAAGTGGCCACGCGGGTCTCACAAACCATTTCCAACCCTCCAGATCACAACAAATTCGCTACCCTGCGGGCTGCCTTGAAGACGTGTTATCAACAGACCAGCCCCAATCTCCTGCAAGATCTATCCTCTATCTCCCTCGGGAACTCAACCCTGAGACGTCTCTGGGAGGAGATGTGTCGGCTGAACTCCCGTCACACAGACAGACTCCCCGACTCTATCCTGCGCCAGCTTCACGCACAAAAGCTACCCACAGAAGTACGCAACATCCTGTCCGTAGTAGATTACTCTACGACACCGGAACTATATGCAACCGCGGCAGATAGAATTTTTAACGAGTGCGCTGCTGCACCCCTTGCCGCCACGGTCACACCAGTACCTACCATCGAACTTGTAAGCCGGGTCAACACCCCTCAGCCGAGCAATACCTCACAAGACATCAAGGACCTTTTGCAAATTTTGAACCGCAGGATGGACACCATTGAGCAGTTCTGCTCCTCCATACCCGCTGCTGCGCCGGTTCCTGACTCACACACTACGCCCTACAAGTTCCGACACACAGCAGCCAACCCCCAGCACAACAAATTTACCCTCTGCTGGTATCACCAGACTTTCGGCCGCAATGCTCGAAACTGTGAGCCCTATTGCACCTATTCGGGAAACGGCAACACCGGAGGCTGGTAGACGCCTCAGCCTCCGTCCCTCCAGGCGTCTCATTACTGCGCGTCACCGACCGCACCTCCGGCAAGAAGTTCCTCATCGACACCGGTTCATCGGTCAGCCTCATCGCTCCCTCACTACGAGACAAGTCAAAGCAACCCTCGTATGACCTGTTCGCTGCCAACGGTACCTCCATCGCCTCCTACGGCGTACGCACCCTCGCCTTAGACCTCGGTCTGCCCAAGACTCTGCGTTGGTTATTCGTGATAGCAGACGTGTCTCAACCCATCCTTGGTTTCGACTTCCTCACCTTCCACAAGCTCGGCGTCAAACCAAGTCATCTATGCCTCATTCATGAGCCTACAACACGCAAGATCCAGGGTTCTCGTGCCAGACACACGGACACTATCACCTGTCTTGCGCCTTCCAACGAGTTCTCCTCCCTGCTCGATGAATTCAAGGAGCTTTTCTCACCCCGAGTCTCCCTACCCCCACCACCTACGTCGGGAATTTTCCACCACATCGAAACCAAAGGACCACCAGTCTTTTCACGCCCTCGCCGCCTGCGCCCTGAGCTCCTGAACACAGCCAAAGTAGAATTCAACAAACTACTGCAAGACGGCATCATTCGCCCTTCAAGGAGTCCCTGGGCATCGCCTCTTCACATGGTTCCTAAGCGAACACCCGGCGAGTGGAGGGTGTGTGGCGACTACAGAGCCCTGAATCTCGTCACCAAACCTGACAGGTACCCTATTCCGCATGTCCAGGACTTTCACCACAAACTTCATGGCAAGACTATCTTCTCGAAGATCGACATGGATCGTGCCTTCCACCAGATCCCAGTAGCACCGGCAGATACCCAGAAGACAGCCATCACCACTCCGTTCGGACTCTTCGAGTACACTTTCATGAGTTTTGGCTTACGCAATGCAGCACAGACTTTCCAGAGGTTCATGGACCATATGCTTCGCGACCTCGATTTTGTCACCGTCTACATTGACGACATCCTCGTCGCATCTTCGACGCCTGCCGAGCACCGCCACCACCTACAACTCCTTCTCAAACGCCTGCAGAACAACAACATGAAAGTTCATCCTGCTAAGTGCGTCTTTGGAACCTCGGCCATCGATTTCCTCGGTCACAGAGTCTCGTCCAGTGGCATACAACCCCTACCACAGAAGATAACCGCGATTAGGGAGTTCCCCAAACCTGAAACGGCGAAGAAACTCCGAGAGTTCCTGGGTTTAGTCAACTACTACCACCGCTTCATTGACAAAGCTGCCACCGTCCTAGCCCCCCTACACAACCTTCTCAAGGGACGCCCAAAGAAGTCTCACAAGCCTCTCGTGTGGACTCAAGAGGCTACTACGGCATTCACCACTATCAAACAGCACATCACACGCCTCACCCTCCTGGCCCACCCCGCACCTAACGCCCGGACCACTCTCACAACAGACGCTTCTTCTACTGCAGTGGGCGCCGTCTTACAGCAGGAGATCAACGGAATTTTCATGCCCGTTGCTTTCTTCTCACAACGGCTTCAACCACCACACCTCAAGTACAGCGATTTTGATCGAGAACTCCTGGCCATATACTTGGCTGTCAGACATTTCCAACACTTCCTCGAGGCCCGTCAGTTCACCATCTTCACTGATCACAAGCCCCTCGTCCACGCCTTCGCTTCAGCTTGCCAGTCACATACACCTCGTGTCCTGCGCCACTTGGCTTACATCTCGGAGTTCTCCAGCGACGTCCAACACATTAAAGGCAGCCACAACGAGATCGCCGACGCCCTCTCTCGTTGTATATCCACCATTCTTCCCTCATCTCCACCCATTGATTATGGGCAGCTAGCCGCGGCTCAAGAGAAAGACGAAGACCTGGCAGCATACAAGACATCCCCCTCAGGCCTCATACTCCAAGAACTCCCTGTTCCTGGCACAAAGATAAAATTGAGGTGCGACATATCCTGTGGACAGCCTAGACCGTTCGTGCCTCACGTCCACCGCCGCGCTGTTTTCGACCGCATCCATGGTCTCAGCAACCCGGGTGTGCGGGCCTCCCAGCGCCTCCTCACGCAACGTGTCGTCTGGCCCGGCATCAAGTCTGATACTAAGAAATGGGCTGCCCAGTGCCTGGCCTGCCAGTCCTCCAAAATACATCGTCACATACGGGCCCCCTTACAAACCTTCCCTATTCCCAAAGGCCGTTTTCAAGTTGTACACCTCGACATCGTGGGACCTCTACCATCATCCTACGGTAGCACCTACATCTTCACCTGCATCGACCGTTTCACCAGGTGGACAGAAGCAATTCCCATGCCCAACGCTACAGCAGAGACTACTGTCCGCGCCTTCATGTCCGGTTGGGTTTCCCGTTTTGGCCCCCCCGCAACCGTAATCACTGACCGAGGAGTCCAGTTTGAGTCACAACTCTGGCAGCATCTCCTACAGTTCCTCGGCACGTCTAGACAACGCACTACAGCATACCACCCTCAAGCCAACGGCATGGTAGAACGTTTTCACCGGCAGCTGAAGGACGCACTCAAGGCACATCACGACCCTTACAGCTGGACTGATGCGCTTCCCTTAGTGCTCCTCGGCATCCGTGCGTCACACAAGGAGGATATGGACTGTAGCCCAGCAGATCTGACACTAGGCGAGCCCCTTCGGCTACCCGGGGATTTCTCACTCCCTCCTGATCCCAACCAAACCACTCCAGCCGTTCGTCACGACTTACTCCAAAAGCTACGACAAGCAGTTTCTGCATTCAGAGCTACTGCTCCACGCTCCACATCCCTCCTGCACTACTCACAGCCGAGTATGTTTTCGTGAGGCATGATGCTCACCGCAACCCATTACAACGCCCCTACGATGGACCCTTCCAGGTGGTTACCCGTTCAGCAAAGTTCCTGACAATTATCCGGAATGGCAGACATGACACCGTCAGCATAGACCGAGTCAAACCGGCCGCCTTACCCGTCGGGCCCCCAGCCCAGCAGCACCATCAACAAACTACGCCTGCACCAGTCCACCCGCAGTTACCACCGGCAGCAACACCACGCCCACGACATTTCTGGGCACCCTCTTTTCACCCTCATGTACAACCTGCTCCTGTCATAGAACCTGCACCTGTATTAAACCTCCCTTCTATCATAGAACCTGCTCCTGTCATAGACCCTCCTCCTGTCATAGAACCTGAACCTGTAATAGATCTCCCTTCTATCATAGAACCTGCTCCTGCCATGGACCCTCCTCCTGACGCAGCCCCTGCAGCAGCAGGAGCACAACAACCATTGCTTGTACAACCTCCTCTAATCCCAAACCCTCTTTCTCCTCCTAATTCTCCCACAGGTTTTGTGTCACTGGACGGAGTTGTTACACGTAGCGGTCGAGTCGTACATACACCTGCCCGGTATGTGTTATGTGTGGGACACAACCCGGACAACATCCAGCCTCCCGCCGCGCCGGGAGGGGAGGGGGAGTATTGTAGTAGACGTCTCCCCTACAACTACGCATCGCATTCCGACGGCTGGCGTCTCCTAGCAACCAAGGGAGAGCTGATGCCAGATGGTACGGTTGCTTCGCAACGAAACTAGTCACCGGCAACTTTCTGGGTTTTCCCAACATGATTCATAGAGGACTGGCGGCTGCTGCTGGGTATATAAGCTCTGTCTCTCCATTGAGATTCATTCTGCCCATCTTCCTGAACAAGCAACACCTCCTCCAGCAAGCTCCACGCTGTCACCATTTATTCAACCAGGAGGCCAGCAACAGGCAACATCTTCTCTAACGAAGCTCCTGCACATCTACCTCCTACAACACGCTACTCACCGAACGCTTCTATTGAGCAGCCCCCCACCACACGGCACCTCCAGCACCAGACTGTCTATCATATAACTTATATTATATAAGAAAACCACATTAGAGTTTCCTTCCATCCTGAGTGCTAGACAACATTAATATCTCGATACCCCTACATCCTCGTTTGCGGTTACCAGCTTGTTTGTTGAACACCTTAGTTTTCTCAGTGGAGATAATAAGACCGAGGTTCTCACAGGCTGCGTATACATGGTTCAGGGTGGTTTGCATTTCACGATGAGTTTTAATATGTATAAGAATATCATCAGCATAGCTGATTGAGATATTGCTGGGGTTGTCTGGTATTAAATTTAATAATGCATTCATAAGATCATTGAACAAAGTGGGGCTAAGGCCCTTATGCAAGATCAGTCGTGGTGTTGTAGGGGTATCGAGAGATATTAATGTTGTCTAGCACTCAGGATGGAAGGAAACTCTAATGTGGTTTTCTTGTATAATATATAAGTTATATGATAGACAGTCTGGTGCTGGAGATGCTGTGTGGTGGGGAGCTGCTCAGTAGAAGACGTTCGGTGAGTAGCATGTTGTAGGAGGTAGATGTGCAGGAGCTTCGTTAGAGAAGATGTTGCCTGTTGCTGGCCTCCTGGTTGAATAAATGTTAACAGCGTGGAGCTTGCTGGAGGAGATGTTGCTTGTTCAGGAAGATGGGCAGAATGAGAGTTGGTTGGTGAGGAAGCTCAGAGAAGGACAGCTGGTGGGTCGCCGTGCTCGCTGGCGGGAGCGAGGTCCGCCAGGCAGGCGAGGAGAAGCGAAGGGCTGCCAGGCAGCGGCGGAGGAGGAGGTGTTGCTTGTTCAAGAAGATGGTCAGAATGAATCTCAATGGAGAGACAGAGCTTATATACCCAGCAGCCGCTATGAGTCATGTTGGGAAAACCCGAGAAGTCGCCGGTCTTTTGGCTCGGTTGCTAGGATACGGCGGCATTGGAATGCGGATACGCTTGGTTGCTAGGGAAGACGGTAACAGGTGGTGGCGTGGCTACGCAGTTGTAAGCAGTTGTAGGGGAGACGTCCACTACAGTGTATACCATGCTGTAGTACTCCCATGGTTGTTATGCAAGAAGTTTTTGGCTAAAAAAAAAAAAAAATATGTACGATTCGTAATTGGAACATGGGGAAATTTCGTGGTACGTACCCCCGTCCGATGATAACTACGAGGGAACTATTTTTGAAACCAAAAGAAAATTGATTTGGATGGACATAAAATGTATAAATCTGCAAAGGAATAATATTTGTTATACGATATACTCCATATAGAACAGCACATGCAGAATTGTATTGTTCTTTTTAAAAGCAGTCCGTGTTTGTGTACGAAAAATGCCGCCAGCCTCTACTTGTCTCATCGCCGTTTATATCCTCCAAATTCGCCCAACCATCATAAAAGGTAAGCCTTTAAGATAGCCAATACAACTAATTTATGTGTAGAAATGTATTGAAATCACATTAAACTAAAAAAAAGTCGTAAATGGTTTATTTAAAGAGTGGTGAGAACAGCTTCCTCTGGGATGGTGAATGAAGTCCTTTATCAGAATTAATATCGACCCAATTTTCGTAATGAGGGCAATTAATAACAGTCCAGCACTACCAAAATAATTATTTCCTTAGTATAACTACTTTGTAGCATACATTTCACACTTAAATAAGTCCAAATATGCCGGGTAACCAATGCCAGGTGAATCCAAACTGGTCCATCTGGGATGGTGAATGACGTCCTTTATCAGAATTAATATCGACCCAATTTTCGTAATGAGCGCAATTAATAACCGTCCAGCACTACCAAAATAATTATTTCCTTAGTATAATTACTTATTAGCCTAGATTTCATATTTTAATAAGTCCAAATATGCCAGGTAACTAGTGCTAGGTACTTCCCAGGCATGTTTCAGTGACCTAAATTCATGTTTTATTTTTTTATTCCCTTAGTGACTCAATGTATTACAAAAAAAAACTACTTTACGACTTGTTTGGGTCAACAGTTGAAGTGGTGATATTAATTAACTTTGCCATTGACAGTGGTAGAATCAAATGTAGATATATTGGCTTTGTATGTCCATGATTTCAACAAAAGTGAATAAGTCCTTCTAAAGTAAATGGAATTGATGATATTATTATCTTTTGGCCATCCAGCGACTTTAATGATTTTAAGTTGACCGATTTTTACCAGTTAACTTAGGTTATGTTAGATTAGTTAAGTTGGGTTAGGTTAGGTTTGGTGACATTGAAATTATGTTTTTTCAAATGCCAAGTAGGTGGATGACCTAAACATTCATTTTACCAAATTGATTATGAGTAGATTAAAAACATTAGTTGTGTTTTTTTACAAATTCAGGCTCCGTAAAGTTCTAATGACAATCACTTCATGATAGATGCTTCACCCTATACACTAAAGTTACTTTATGTAAGAGGAAAAAATTAGCACCAAATCGTATTGTTTAATACCAAAAGAAGTAATTGATGATAATATTTAATAACAATATTTCAGGTATTACGACCTGGTCGTCGAGACGGAACACCGTCATAAGTCGAGGAGAGACTGTAATACATTTTCATCTTTAAACTCCTTGTATCTTACCTAACTCACCTTGATGCTCCACTCAATTATAACTAGATGTAATAATTGTAGAAAGTAATCCCAGGTATGACTGCCTTTACCGTTAATTGTTTTTATATTACAATTCTTGGATATTGAAAGATAATGAAATTATGAATCTTCAATAAATGTGATATACGTACATTCTAATGATGACAACAGAAATATGTCAGACTTGACTAATTAACTGTAACCAGAAATTAACCTAAGTGAATTTGTCCTTAATCCAACCTTTAAAATATGAAAGACAGTAGACTTTATTTTATGATAGTTAAGTCAGTTTCCAGTTAGGTTAAGTTAGGTAGGTTAGGTTAACATTTTTATATAGATCATTAAAATTTTAAAGGGCTTATAATTTTTGTTCTATGAATTTCTCCAAAAAAAGGGATCAAGGTTTTGGAATCACCATAACAATATACACTACAGTACATTAGAAAAAACAATAATTTTTATAGTGTGTGTCGAATATCAAACCAAACAAATCTGAGTTTCCTTTGGAATTTTTTATTTTTATTTTTTTTTTAACAGACAAAATTACCCTCAATATTTAGATGTTGGAAACTTATAAATATTAACCCTCATAAATATAGACGTTTCAGAATTCGCAAATTTAACTAACACAATATTAATGACTTTATTTTCACTTACAGGTGGAGATACAGCTGACTATTCTCCTTTCACCAATACTGAAGAAATAAATCTTGGTATCATTTGATTGATGGGGAATTTTTCCGGTTCTAGGGAAGATTTTGGAATTTGCTTTCTAACCTAACCTCGGAACTGGTTCCCAGACTCGGACTAGAAAAATTCGGAGAGTTCCGTAAAATCCCCAATTTACTCATAGACCAGAAAAAATGCAGTTTCTGGAATTGTCTGAACATATACCTTGGAGAAATCATAACATACTGTATGCCTTAATTATTATTATTATTTTTTATTTTACACTCTGCATACATACGTAGATATTACGTATTAATTTATTTGTGAAATTTGTGGATGTTTTTTCTTTTAAAATCCTTTACTGTTGATCATCCATATATTATAACATATCCTGCTTTTAATAAAGGCTATATTCTGAAATAAGCATTATCATTGTATTCTTATCATCATTATTATTACAGTTTATATTAAACATTAAAAATGCAGGAATGATTTGCAATGAACATTGCAGACTGTATTGAGGATTTTTTTAAACTATTTAATTATCATCTTGTTCTATGTTTAACATTATTAGTCTCTGAATAGTTGGTAGAATTTCATGACTATGCCTACTGTATATGGGTTCCATGTCATTTTCTCACAAGATGAACCTACTCTAACCTAACATGTCTTCAATTCCATAATAGTTGAGTACTGTATATGCCTTGTAAACAAATGTCTGCACACTAACTATATGAAGGCTCTCTGGTGAGGATTCATATACAGTATTTACATGTAATATTTTTCCAAATAAAAGACTATTTAAACAGCAGAGACTTTTCTTCGACTTCTGGTTTAGTCCATGTCTTAACATATTGTATACATTTTTACTCCTGACATTGAGAAAGTGTTCGTCTTTTTTTTTGAAAGGGTATTTATTGCATTACTATAATCAGGTGGAGAAAAGGAGGAAACATTATCTCAAGTTTTCATATCTTGTATATAACTGGCCTTGTATAATATGAAAGGAAAAATTTTGGTATAAAGATAATTTCCTGTTTGATAGAAAACTAACAGTTATGGTGATTTTTTTCAAGATTTTATCCCAATTCATCTGTACAGTGAGTTCATCACTGTCATAACAAAATTATGATACCTAATATTGTACTTTGGTATATTCTACTGACTTCATCCACAGAACAGGCCATAGTTCTCTTTATTACACTCACCCAACCCCATGTTCATGAAAAACTTATAACTTTATTGTTAGATTTAATAAGGATAAAGAAGAAAGGAACAGATATTACACTCAATTCATACGTTTTTATGGTTGTCACAGGCTTTATTTACCTATATTCACTGCAAATGATCGCATTTTATTCACAAAATTGGCTTATAATCCAAGAAAATAGGAAAATGAGGTGTACCTTAGCTTGGGATTCAAGTTTTTTATGCTCGTAAATCGTGTAGCAAGAGTAAGCGTTTCATGCCACTGACAACGTTTTCAGGGTGCAAGCATACCAACCCCCAAGTCTTCCGCCAGTTGGTACACCTGACTACACTACGATGACGTATTAACAGCAAACGACAGTCGGGTACCACCATGGCCCATCTTGAATAATCACACAATTTTCACTCCATTGTATTACGACCGCCGGGATACCATGCATGGTGTACACCACGGCTGATCTTGCATATGGGCCAAAGTACTCCACCTTGAGGGGTACCAAGTTGCATATCTTTAACTTCACTTTTGTAACCCTGAAACAGTGCAGCAGCCCTTCTGTTGGTTAGGTAACCACTTATCCAGTGTAACAGCCTACCTCCTATATCCATTTTGGCTAGTTCGTACAATATCAGTTGCCTATTGGCAATATCAAATGCAGCTTTTAGGTCAAGAAATGTGGTGTATCTGTGCCTTTCATCACCATGCACAGTTAGGAATGTGGTGATGCAATTATGTACACCTTTACCATGGGTGAAGCCATTTATGTTAGGAGACATGTGTTCTCTGATTCTATATAAGAGTCTGCCAAGAACCATCCTTTCAAAGGTTTTACACAGGCAGCTGGTTAGTGATATGGGACGAAAAGCATCAGGCTGTCCTGGTTTCGGTATTGGTACAACAATACTGCTGGTCCATGATGTGGGTAGTTGGCCCTCGGCATGACTCATATTGTACAATACCAACAATGGATTGCCTGGCACGCGCCTTAGTAGTCTAACGATGTTGTAGGTGACTCCGTCCTCTCCAGGGGAAGTAGACCTACCCCTGGCGAGGGCGGCGTCAAGCTCCCACTCAGTATATGGAACATCACACTCATCGTGCTGTTTGCCCAGCATAAAGCTAATAAGATTACTTCTCTCTACAGACTTCGCATCAAGGAGTCCCCGGGTCCTAGTTGGTAACATGTCATGGCTAGACACATGAGCCCCCTTTGTTATTAGCTCATTCGACTTTTGCAGAGGGTTTGGATGGGAGACGTGTCTACTGTTTTTACCTCTGATTATGTTTATGTCTTTCCAGGCTTTGCTGAGGGATGTGTGTTGGTTCAGGCTGTTGACATATGTCTCCCATGCATTTTGTCTGAGTTCGTTTACACGTTCCCTGACAGCAGCAAGGGAAGCTTGATACAATTGTAACATTTGAGGTGTTCTAATTTGTTTGTAACCCTTACCCACCCTCCTGACCCTAGCCCTGAGTTTTTTCAGCTCAGGGTCATTATAGCACTGCTGTTGCCTGTTCCCATTATGCTGACCACGTTTTCTCCTTTTTTTGGTGGAGGCATTGTTGGTGAAGTATGTATAAGTCCTATCTATCAGATCGTCATGGAAACTTTGGTAGTTGTCAGGCTTGTAGTCCTTGTACCAGTCATGGATGAAGTCTATGAACTGGCTTTCATGTTCTTGCTTGACTGTGATTCTACGTCTGTTGAGTTTACCACCAGTGGGGGTGTCATTGGCTACATGTATACTAGCTTGGATTGGGCTGTGGTCAGACATAAGATCAGTGACAACATCAGAGCTATGAGTTGTGTATGATAGATTAAAGCCAATACATTTGTCTAGACCCCCGCCATAGATGTGTGTTGGTTCATTATTACCTATAATTTGAACATCTTCATATGCGCTGAGAAGTGAGATAAGTCTCCTACCATTGGTGTTAGTGGTGGAGTCACCTAATTTCTTGTGTCTAGTATTCAGGTCACCCATCAGGACAGTGGGCTCAGTGTATAAAAAGTCTGGGAGATCTGTGTACTGAAGCTGATGTGAGGGAGCATAGGCGTTTAGCACGTTGAGTGTGGAGTTGCCCAGGTGGATAGTGATCCCATGGTACTGAAGGTTGGTAGTCTTTTTGGATACAAGAGGTACATGCGGGAGTGACTTCTTAACATACATCAAACATGTGTGAGTAGAACTAGGATCATAATACACATAATTGGGCTGACTGGGTGGGGGCTTACCATTAGGTGTGAGACACACATTATCGATGTCCTCAGTCACAACTTTGTGGTGTAGGTCAGGGTGTGTCATACGGAGGCGAATTTTTTTTTGGAGTTTGAAAAATCGGCCCATGGTATTAATGATGTAGTTCTATGTGCAGAATCATGTGATATCTTCAGATTTGAAAAGTTTTCATTTTTTGCTAGGTAAATTTTAACTTGAAATCTTATGAAAATTCAGTATTTCCACCCTTTTACCAACACCACTAAATAGCTTATTTAAAGTAAAGTAAATGTATCAGGTTAATTTATTAGGATGAAAATAATCCAGAATAGTGAAACGAATGATCTTGACACATTTATTAAATTTAATATTCCTTTAGAAAACAAAATCATCAAATACAAAAACCGGTTTTACTACTACGACCCGGTGTTGCTGCACACCATAGAGAACATGTCTTTCTTGCTTCTGTTTCTATTCATCACCTCCCTGCTGACCACCTGAGCTCGGATGTAGCCTTCCCTCCTCTCCTGGCTGTACACGTGACTGCTGGCCTCGCTCACTTGCTGTACACAACGCTCTATACTCTGGGTGTGAGGGCCAGGCAGGACATGCATGGGGTTGTCCAGGAAAGCTCTGACTTGAACATTGGTGAGGCTGCAGGTAAGAGGGGCTCACTGCCAGCCTGGATGTTATCCAGATCTATGAGATCAGTGAGGGTCTTGGCACCTAGATTGACTTCAGGAGTCTTCCTGACCCTGAAGGAATCGTCACCAACTGATTCGTCATGCCCAGATCCTCTCATAAGTCTCATATCCAAGATCTTTTTGACTGCCACTCTTCTCTCCTCCTCATCCTTACTGCAGAGCATTGTCTGCAGAACTGCCTCGATGAGCATACCAGGAAGATCTCCTCACAGTCTGCTCCACAATCTGAACAACCTTCCTTGGCTGACTCCTCAGGAGCTCAAGCTGGAAGAGAACATGCCTCGGACCTTCGGAGAACGATGACTTGACCTTGGTGTTGAACCAATTTGGCAAGTAGACACTCACGATGAATTGGACAATAAGTCTCAGGTTGTGAAGCTGGTTCCCTTTCAGTTTATGATGAGCGACCCAAATTCTGCAGAACCTGAGAGCCGTTGTGAGCCACCTAGAATGTGAGACTGGACCTATCTGCAGGTAAGCAAGTCTATCAGGCATGACCCCAGTTTTGATGGCACTGCAAATCATGTAACCATAGTACTGGTCAGTACTCAGGTCGTCAATGACAGTATGTGCAAGCTCAACGAGTGGAGGGCCAACTGTGATTTTTTCAAAGCTCGGATTTATTTCTAACTCAGTGGCAGAGTCCAGCATCTTGCCAAGAAGACCAGACCATCTGTTGTTTGAAAGAGTCTTGCCATCCAGCTCCTGGATCAGATGTCTGAGTGGCAACTCGTTGGTGTGGAGGTCACAAACAATCCAGACCAGCTTCCTCCAAATCTTCCGCTCTATCCACTGTATGACCCCCCCTTGCCACCCTGTGTTCGTGTTGGTGCTGTCCCCTCCAATGGCCTGCAGGGTCTGGTCTACGTTCCTCTCTCTGAGCCAGTTCACAATGTTATCTGCCACTATCTCAGCTGGTTTCCTGATGTCATCTTTCTCTGGAGTGAAATGCCACAAATACTTCCCTCCTGGTTCACTGCAGCAGGAGTAGTGTTCTTCCTTCACCATGGCAGGGAGCAACTTGTCAGAATCTCCAACTTTCATGAACACTTTAGTGTCATCCCTTCTCCCATCAAAGAACAAACAATTGATTCCAATTTCTTATCCCCTTATCAAACTCCTCTTCTAGGTTACTGACAAGTTTCTCCTGAGCTCTCCTTACTTTGTTATGATCTATCACCAGGTGAACATCATCAGATGTTATCAAACCACCGTCAATCCAGGCAGCTGTTGCTGTCTCTGCAGTTTCTCTGAGACCAGTGTGGTGTCGCATGCTGGCCAGAGCTATGCTCGGGATATCTTTCCTATTTCGAATCTTATCCCTGGAAGGTTTGGGATCATTATTTTCTGGGTTAGGGACAAAGTCACCATTCTCCTGGTCAGCACTCGGATCAGCCATGGGGAAGTCATTAAACTCTGAATCAGCTTGACTCCAATCATCGGCCTTTTTTACACGCACCCTGGGCCTTCTCAAGTCTCTTTTCCTCGGCCAACTCTTCTCCTCTTCTGTCTCTCTGCTTGTGGCAGCCTCCTGTCTTTGGACTCCGGAATATCTTGGCTAGAAATCATGAGCCCCTATACTGCCAGTCTTCTTCTCTCACTGCTTTGACAAATGCCAGTTCGATCACAGGAATCTTCGGTTCACGCTTGCAAATACAGGAATGTGGGCCTCGGATTTACAGTCACGATCGCATCAAACTCAGGACAGAGAACAATTGGGCACTTGCAGAAGTAATTATGTCAAATAACTGGTCCAGTTGCTTGGCAAAACTGTCATAACTACAAAGTTTCATACTCCCAAGAGATATCTCTTGCCTTTTCCCAACTGGCTAGCAGTCTCTCACTAATCTTCTTCTGACTTGTTATGACTAGGCCGGGCTGAGCGTTAGCCAGAGTGTACTGTGCCAAGACAGCTTTGGTCATATCACTGGCAATGTCTTTGTTTGTGTAAGTTCTTTGGTTCTTTTCACTGATTTGTCTGATTAAAACACCGTATCTCAAAGCATCTCTCAATGTAGGCAACTCCGACTTCAGGAGCTCTCTCCCAGACCCAAGATAGTGACTGAGATGGCTGGATTTTTGGTTCCTCGTCCTGACACAAGCAGCCATCGCAAATATTATCAACTTATAAATGCATCAGAATCTGAAACAGAAAAAAATATTGTTAGTTGGGTTGTTAAAGAATGAAGTCAGAAAGCAATGTTCACTATTTAATTGTAATGCACTAATGCAGCTGTACGTTAGATTTTCGATAAATTTCACGCTAAAATTTACCTAGCAAAAGTTTGCAAAATATTGAAACTGAAATTATTTTCTGTTTATATACACTAAAATCTACCAAAAAAGTGATGGGCCATTAGTTTTAGCTGATCTTCCCTCCTATGACACACCCTAGTAGGTCAGGGTATCGTTTTCTAAGGGATGAGATGTTCCAACTCATCACCTTCACCGCTCTGTATCTTTGCCTGGTATTAACACTGGCCATTATGAAATGTATTTGGAACTTTGTCTGGTATTAACACTGGCCATTATGAAATGTATTTGGAAAGAAGCAAAAGGCACTGTATGATACTGTTCTTTTCTGTGCTGCCTGTCCCTTCGGCAGGCAGTAGGCCAGTTAACCTCTTTGAAACATTTCTGGAGCATGTACGGCTCAACAATTGTTGTATTTCAGTGGCAGACAACAACACACTTTGGTTACACTCGACATCACCACCATTTTCTGTTTGTGTTTGTTCATCTTCACTGACCATGTCCAGTGGACATTGTCCACAGAGGCATCAGTAGAACTGTTACCAGTATCACTATTTTCCTCTGCGTGGACACTAGTTCCTGGTGGGTCTTGAGTTTCCACATCTGGTACTGACATCTGAATGTCTTCAGTTTGACTGTAATTTTTCCGTAGCTGCTGCACTGTGTTGGTGGTGTTTTTATTCAGTAGTGTATCACAGAGGCTCCTTAACATTTCAGTTTGAGCTGTGAATTGAGCTTTGCGTTCTTTAATTTCATTTTTCAAATCATTGATCTCTTCACGTTGTGCGTGTTCACGGAGTGTGTTGGCAGCTACCTGTTGTGTCGGTACGTCTGTGTTGCCCCATACTGATCTTTCGATGACTGCTGGTGATGATCCTGGAGCTTTGGTGGGGAGGGCGGGCCAGGGGTTGGCCGTAGGGAGTACCCTAGCAGCATTAGTGTTTCTTGAGACCTGCCTGGGTGGCGGGTCTGGACGCTGAAGGGGTGTAGGAGCTCTAGAACAGTCAGGGTGCCATGCAGGAACTCCAACTGTTTTGCAGTTAATACACTTCTGTTGGATGACACCCCCTTGAGCAACTGTATCTCTGCAAACCTGTGTTGCATGTTGCTTTGAGCAGAGACCACACCACGGCTTAGTCGAGGGGCATAACCGGGCCACATGGCCCCAGTGCTGACAATTGTAACACCTCCGGTTAGGGGGCTGATAAAGAGTTACCTTCAGAGTCCGATAGGCACCACGGACTAGAATGGTCTTGGGTGGGTCTTCCGAGCCAACCCAGTCTGCAATGACTGCATTCTTGCCCCTGAGTCGCTTCGTCCTTCTGATGTCGGGATGAGCTTCTAGTAGTGTAGGGGTCTGGTACTGGTCGAGCCCTATGATTAAGATGGTTTTCTTGCTCGATGGTTGGGATGGTTGTTCTATGGTTATTCCCCTTATGCTACTGATGAGGAGATCCTATATGACTGCTGGGTCGCTTCTAATCAGAACATGATATCTTGTGTACCGACTCTGAACTGAAACTCAGCCTCTGGGTGTTTGTCTTCCGCATCGTTCAGCCAGAGATACTTGACTTCAGGTGATGTACCTTCAGGGAAGTTTAATCTTACTCTCATGGGGGGTTGAGGTTGTAGTTGATGGTCTCTAAGTTTTCTGCCTTTTCGGCCTTCCGCTTGTTCCTGGACTGAACTAGTTGAAAGCCATCCTCTCCGTTGGTGTCAAGGTCAACACCATAGTCGCCTGGCTCACTCAGTGCACCAGGAGAGTTAAAGCGAGTAGCTGAGTCTCCAGTCAACTCAGACATGGTGGAGTTACAGGACTCGACTTATATGCCTACGTCAGAGGGCCGAGGACTGCTTGGCACTCCTAGGAAGTCAGCGGTGGTTGGGAGGCGTAACCCTCTTAGAGGACAAAGGAGACTGACATCTACAGCGTAGCGGTGTGAGGGGAGGCCATGAGCGGGCCTCCCGCGGAGGGAGTGTGCTGTCGGGGGGACTAAGGTAACAGGAGTATTCTCAGTTTATAAACACTTTTATTATACTACACTTGTTCTTAATAGCATCTTTGTTTTTCTGGTTAGATACAGTATCAAAGTCAATTTTAGTTTCAAAAGAATTAACCAGCCTGGCACACTATGAGGACGGGGGTTTGTGTAAACAAACCCCCACCACATGGCCGAGCGTGACCACAAGGGTATAGGCCTTGCCTCGCCGGCACCTACACACCTACACACGACACAGTGCTCAACACACGGTAGTTCACTTGTTATACAGGCAACATATTTGCAGTTGTTGACCTATCCCCACCCTACTGGGTGGTGTTGTGTTATTTCGAAGTCAAGTGTGAAGCCGACCCACTGTTGTTCTCAGGGTGGACTGATCAGCACCTCCTTGTCAGAAGATGGCGGTCAGTTCCCAGGGGTGCTTATCTCACTGGTGAGTCACGGCTCTCACTGGTACTGTCTAGTACTGAATTCACTGGCTTAAACACTGATCATAACTGTTCAACACTGGTTCCACTTCTTTCCGAAACGAAATTGTCACTTTTGATTATGTTGTTATCCCGGTGGTGAGGATGGGTCGAGGAGAGGGACGTGGGGAATGGGCCGAACATTGGTCAAGGGGGAGAGCTGCTCAGCAGGAGCAGCGCCTAAATAGGTCTTGACCCTATGGTGGTCAGGTCATCACTGAATAGTTTGTTACAACCCTCCTTTCTCAGCTTACAGCTTTCACGGCTGGTTACCAGGGGTCAGGTCGTTTATACAGAAGCAGTAGATATATTATATCACAAGTGTCGGGACAGCTAGTGGTAATTATTACCACTAGCTATCCCGCCAGTCTCTGGTAATTTCCCGATGATCAGTATCAGTGTACAGACAATCAACAGGTAGGTAAATTTACACCAGGACACAGAAACACACTTGTGAAGTGAAGTCTTCTTTAATAATAACTAATTCTTCACAAGACTGTTCACGACATAGTCCACGCCAGCTCACTCATAAAATACAACGTATTTGCAGATGATAGTAATCTCTATGCCAGCAACTCAGACCTCCATTCGTTGATGAGAACTATGAACACTGAATTAACTAAAGTCGGGACCTAGGTAATACGTAATAAACTGACCTTAAACCTTGAGAAAACCCACTACACGATCTTTCACAGAAGGAAAACTTACCCTCAGACCTGGACCCCCTGTAGCTTGGTAATACAGTCCTCAAATGCGAACAAAATACTAAATTCCTCGGAGTTATTGTTGATGAGAAACTTAACTGGAGAAACCACATACAAGCCATTCACAGTAAAATCAATAAACAGTGCGGTATCGTGTATCACACTCGACAGTCACTCACTCTCACAGCAATGAAAGAGATCTATCATGATCTTGTTTACCATCACCTGATACACTGTCACACACTATGGGGGGCCTCTGGCTCTTCAAAAACACAATCTCTGGTTACTGCACAAAAGAGAGTTTTACGGACAATGACCTACTTGAAAAAAAAAAAAAAACATCACCCAAACGAAAAATTTGCTACATTGAAATTTTTAAAATTCGAAGATATTAACACCTACTGCTGTGCCCTCTTTGTTTACAAATCTATCTATCACTCGCTCGACAATAATTATTTCCAGTTCCTGAATAATCAGAGATACAACTTAAGGCACCCAGAGCTACTAAGACCACCCCCCATGCCCTCCTCTCAGTCCTAGACCTCCAAAAAATATCACGGTGTGAAGATGTGGAACAACTTACCCCCATCCATCTGAGCAAAGAGTACGCTCCCTTCCTTTAAATCATCTCTTAAAAAATATCTATTGTCAAAGTATTAATATTTCTTGTAACACTTACTATATTTACAGTACCTGCTTTTATTGTACCATCAAAACCGTTTTATCGGAAATTATCATGTAAATAAGTAATTACCATTGCAATAAACATAATTGCCAACTAGACATAATCCTGACAGCTCTGTCCTCTTGTTCAACCTTAATACTGTACAAACCATGTTGTACTGTAGGTTTATGTGATATTATGTGTCTAGTACTCAGGATGGGATGGATGGAAACTCTAGGTGGTGGTTTTGTTATACAAAATATATTATATGAAAGACAGTCTGGTGCTGGAGATGCCGTGTGGTGAGGAGCTTGCTTGGAAAATACGTTCGGTGAGTAGCGTGCTGAAGGAGGTAGATGTGCAGGAGCTTCGTTAGAGGAGATGTTGCATGTTACTGGCCTCCAGGTTGAATGAGAGCTGGGCAGCGAGGAGCTTGCTTGGAGGAGGTGTTGCGTGTTCAGGAACTTAGAGAAGAATGAATCTCAATGGAGAGACTGCGAGCTTATATCCACAGCAGCCGGAAGTAAACCCGTGGGAACTCGGCGGTTTCTTGACTCCATTGCTAGGGTAGACGTAGCAGCTGGTAATCCCCCTGTACAGCTCGCTTGGTTGCTAGGATACTGTCGCATTGGAATGCGGAAGTAATTGCAGGGGAGAGATCCACTACAATACTCCCTCTCCTCTCTGGGCGTTGCAAAAGACTTGTTGTCGGCAGGGTTGTATCTCACATGCGAGACAAAACGGGCAGGGGTGTGGACGACTCGGCCGCTGTGGGAGACGACTCTGTCTGGAGGAGCTAGATCTGTGGGAGAAGCAGAGGGAAAAGGAGGGTTGTGGATAGGAGAAGGTTGTACTGGCGAGGAATGTGGTGCTTCTATCGCCGCAGGTGGAGGGGGACAGGGTGGGGTATCTGGGTCATTAGGGCCGGCTACGGGGTCGTTAGGAGCAGTAGGTACCTGAGGATGAAAAGAGGGCATGCAGAAATGTTGTGGGCGAGGTGGTGCTGTAAGTGGCAATGGTGGGTAGACTGGCGGAGGAGGTGCGGGATGAATGTGTTCAAGGCGGTGGGAAGGCTGGCGTGGGGCAGTAGCCTTGAATGCAGAAACCGCCTGCAGTAGTGTTTGTAGTAGGTCGTGACAGGCAGCAGGAGTGAAGTAGTCAAGGTCAGAAGTAAGGCGTGTGATGTGCTGCTTGATAGTGTTGGAGGTTATGGCGCCTACCAGTCTCCGTCGGTGTTGCTTCGCCGTGTAGTTGCAGGGAGCCTCACAGCGTCTAGCTTTAGCGCCAAAACGTTGATGGTACCAACAGAAGGCAGGTACACTGTGCTGGGGGCTGGCGGCGGTGTCTGGGGCAGGACCGGGGTGTTGGGGTTGGTAGGACACAGTGCGTGGGGCAGGAACAGAAGAAGAAGCAGGCATGGAGGAGCAGAGCTGTTCAATGGTGTCCATCCTGCGGTTCAAAGTTCGCAACAGGTCCCTGATGTCTTGCTTGTCTGGTGTAATGCTACTTCTCTGAGGAGCGTTGATCAGGTTGACGAAACTGGGGCTAAGTGGAGGTGTGACCACTGAGTGGTTTGCGGCAGCATGGCACACAGCAGTGTATTCGTTGAATATTCTGTCTGCCGCGGTTGCGTAAAGTTTAGATGTCGACGAGTAATCTACTGCGTACCGTGTGAACAGTGTGATACGTACTTGTGTGGGGAGCTTTTGTGCGTGAAGCTGGCGCAGGATAGGTTCGGGAAGTCTGTCTGCGTGCCGGGAGTTCAGCCTACACATCTCCTCCCAGAGAAGTCCCGGAGTTGAGTTTCCAAGGGAGATTGAAGATAGGTTCTGCAGGAGACTGGGGCGGGTCCGTCGGTAATGCGTTTTTAAAGTGTCCCGCAGGGTGGCGAATTTGTTGTTCTCTGGAGGGTTGGAAGTAGTCCGTGATACATGAGTGGCTACTTCCTTGGGCAAGGAGGAGAGCAGGGCACCGTGCTTTTGTTCGTCAGTAGCTTGTGAGCTGATGAGGATTGCTTCCACATGATCTAACCAGTCCTCGAGGTTGTGGTTGAAAGCCGGTAGATTACAGATTTTACAGATTGCCCACGAGGGGCTAGTTTATTGGGCACCCCCTTACATCCTGTGCAAGGTGAAGCGCAGAAGCGTTTACAGTGCCCAACTGGGAAGCATGCGGAGTTCATACTTGCCTTTATGACTCATGTATTAAGGGCGTAAAAGGCCTGAAGGGTCATGGGTTTTGTCAGCAAGTTACATAAAGTGACAATGATGAGTGTGTGGGGGGGAAAATTCCCAGTACAATTTATCTGTTTATGGCAAAGTGTAGCAGGTCCCTAATAATGTCAAGTGCCAGGCCTGTCACTAGGAGGAGGGATATCTGGTCAGGGAGGGAAGAGGTGCCACCCCTGTAGGGGGAGGTCATAGGGCAGATGAGGATGTGGTGAAAGAGGGTGTGAGAGTCTGTTGACCACAAAGTTTACAAACAGTGCGGTCAGGCTCAGGGTTGCCAATGTACTAGGCATGGCGAAGTACAGTTGGGGTGGAGGTGATATGGTGTGGTGGGGCAGGTACAGTAGGGGTGGGGGGAGGCACATAGGTATTGACAACATTGAGGGACACACCTTTTAGTGTAATTGTGATAGTGTGTTCGTCGACATGTCGGTGGGGTACAGGTAGCCGGGGGTGGTGTCCTCGGGTCCAGGTAGCCCTGGTGGAGACAGCTCAGACACTGGAGCTTGCGGTGGTTGGAGGACAGGTTGAGGCACCAAGTGTTGTGAGGATGGGGCAGGACTTCGCATGGGGGCAGCAGGACACACCAGGGCAGGCCCGGTAGGCGCTACACCAGGAGTGAAGGCCGCCGGCGGTGGAGTAGGCCGTGAGCAGGGGGGGCTCACAGGGGGACCAACAGCTTGTGTCAAACCAGAAGAGAGGAGTGACTGGGTGGCAACAGAGGGCAGGAGTAGGTGGGAGATGGTGGTACAGAGTGTAGCAAAGAGTGTAGTCGGTAGAGAGATACGTCCGTCCTCCATTCTGAGTGCGTTTTTCCGGGGGTCACCATTTGTAGGTTTACGTGATATTATGTGTCTAGTACTCAGAATGGGATGGATGGAAACTCTAGGTGGTGGTTTTCTTATATAAAATATATTATATGAAAGACAGTCTGGTGCTGGAGATGTCGTGTGGTGAGGAGCTTGCTTGGAAGATACGTTCGGTGAGTAGCGTGCTGAAGGAGGTAGATGTGCAGGAGCTTCGTTAGGGAAGATGTTGCAGGTTGCTGGCCTCCAGGTTGAATGAGAGCTGGGCAGCGAGGAGCTTGCTTGGAGGAGGTGTTGCGTGTTCAGGAACTTAGAGAAGAATGAATCTCAGGTCGGTCGGTGATATGAAGAGAAGAGAGCATTAGCTCTGAGGGTGCAAGAAGGGTACAGTACAAGGTAAAGTTCAGAAGTGGGAAATAGAGAAGGCTAACAGCAGGTGGGCTAAGTGAATCTCAATGGAGAGACTGCTAGCTTATATACACAGCAGCTGGAAGTAAGCCCGTGGGAACTCGCCGGTTTCTTGGCTCCGTTGCTAGGGTAGACGTAGCAGCTGGTGATCACCCCCTAGACAGCTCGCTTGGTTGCTAGGATACTGTCGCATTGGAATGCGGAAGTAGTTATAGGGGAGAGATCCACTTAAGTACCGCTCCCCCATTATACTTATGTTTTTCAATTCCACTGCAATTTATATGTATATGTGTATGTGCATGTATATGTATGTATGTATGTATATATATATATATATATATATATATATATATATATATATATATATATATATATATATATATATATATATGTGTGTGTGTGTGTGTGTGTGTATATATGTATATGTATACTTCATTTTTAGTCCATATAACACGCGGACTTTGAACATGTATATGTATGTATATAAAAAAACTAAAAAAAATAAATAAATAAAATAAATACATATTGAAGTGATAACGTGGTAACAGAATGAGATGTTCTTATTACCACCATGCTATTGTACTATTCCAGATGGTACTAAATGTTACATAATACTTCCTTGAGATAAATGTACAGTATATATCAGATGCCTCAAAGAGAGCTCAGGTTCTCAACTGGCTCAGCAATGTTAATATTATTATTATTATCCACTCTGTATCTGTATTTTTCTGGCGAAATAAAGTGTTTCAATTCAATTCAATTCAAAAAGGGTCCGTCTTCACAACTAGGCTTCTCACTTCGAATATGTATACAGTCAGCTCACTACCAGTGTACAATTCCTTAGTCTTTTCACTTTATATCACTCACAACAATTCCACAATACTTGAACAACAATTATCTTTACCTCTCACTAGGCTTGTACTTCACTCTTTGAGCAGAAATGATCGACTGACTTCTAAGCAGTGTTGCCAACCAGTGGCGACCGAAATACACCAAATCTCAAGGAAAAAATTCCCTATTTCACATATATCCCTGCACTTAATGGAAAAGTGAATATAAATGATCAAGTACAGCAGATAAAGAAGATATCCTAAAAATATAGATTACCAGGATGGCTTATTCACAATTTATTAAGTAAATATAAAATATTAATTCTTTTTAGCAGACTTACGTGTAACGGGTCTTATAACTAGTCTGTAGGTGATAGTGCTCACGGCTCGACAGTGTGTTTTGGACTGACCCGCCCCGGGCAGATGGAGTACAGATGATACGCGGCGTCATCGTGCAGTTTGAGCAAAACTGTTACCATCAACATTGCTTGCCTCCCTTCACTCCCTCAACTTTACCTGTATTTAACTCTGTGTTCAAATCACCCATTTTTCCAGGGGCGCACCCAGGAATTGAGTAGGGGGGGTTTCCAAATTACTGAGAAGTTTGGCGAGCGTGTAGTGGACGTCTCCCCTACAATTGCGTATCTGCATTCCAATGCCACAGTATCCTAGCAACCAGCCACCTGCTACGTCTTCCCTAGCAACGGAGTCAAGAAACCGGCGAGTTCCCACGGGTTTACTTCCGGCGGCTGTGTATATAAGCTCTGTCTCTCCATTAAGATTCATTCTACTCTACGTTCCTGAACACGCAACACCTCCTCCAAGCAAGCTCCTCGCTGTCCAGCTCTCATTCAACCTGGAGGCCAGCAACAGGCAACATCTCCTCTAACGAAGCTCCTGCACATCTACCTCCTTCAGCACGCTACTCACCGAACGTGTCTACTGAGCAAGCTCCTCACCACACGGCATCTCCAGCACCAGACTGTCTTTCATATAATTTATTTTATATACGAAAACCACCGCCTAGAGTTTCCATCCATCCATCCTGAGTGCTAGACAACATAATATCACGTAACCCTACAAATGGTGATCCCCGGAAAAAACGCACTCACACAGGATGGAGGACAAACGGATCTCTCTACCTACTTTCAACCACAAGGTCGAGGACTGGTTAGATCATGTGGAAGCAATCCTCATCAGCTCACAAGCTACTGACGAACAAAAGTACGGTGCTCTGCTCTCCTCCTTGCCCACGGAAGTAGCCACTCGTGTATCACGGACTACTTCCAACCCTCCAGAGAACAACAAATTCGCCACCCTGCCGGACGCTTTAAAAACGCATTACCGACGGACCCGCCCCAGTCTCCTGCAGAACCTATCTTCAATCTCCCTTAGAAACTCAACTCCGGGACTTCTCTGGGAGGAGATGTGTAGGTTGAACTCCCGGCACGCAGACAGACTTCCCGAACTTATCCTGCCCCAGCTTCACGCACAAAAGCTCCCCACACAAGTACGTATCACACTGTCCACAGTAGATTACTCGTCGACATCTAAACTTTACGCAACCGCGGCAGATAGAATATTCAACGAATATACTGCTGTGTGCCATGCTGCCGCAAACCACTCAGTGGTCACACCTCCACTTAGCCCCAGTTTCGTCAACCTGATCAACGCTCCTCAGAGAAGTAGCATTACACCAGACAAGCAAGACATCAGGGACCTGTTGCGAACTTTGAACCGCAGGATGGACACCATTGAACAGCTCTGCTCCTCCATGCCTGCTTCTTCTTCTGTTCCTGCCCCACGCACTGTGTCCTACCAACCCCAACACCCCGGTCCTGCCCCAGACACCGCCGCCAGCCCCCAGCACAGTGTACCTGCCTTCTGTTGGTACCATCAACGTTTTGGCGCTAAAGCTAGAAGCTGTGAGGCTCCCTGCAACTACACGGCGAAGCAACATTGACGGAGACTGGTAGGCGCCATAACCTCCGCCAGTCTACCCACCATTGCCACTTAGAGCACCACCTCGCCCACAACATTTCTGCATACCCTCTTTTCATCCTCAGGTACCTACTGCTCCTGACGACCCCGCAGCCGGCCCTAATGACCCAGATACCCCACCCTGTCCCCCTCCACCTGCGGCGATAGAAGCACCACATTCCTCGCCAGTACAACCTTCTCCTATCCACAACCCTCCTTCTCCCTCTGCTTCTCCCACAGATCTCGTGCCTCCAGACAGTGTCGTCTCCCGTAGCGGCCGAGTCATCCACACCCCTGCCCGTTATGTCTCACATGTGAGATACAACCCTGCCGACAAAAAGTCTATTGCAGTGCCCGGAGGGGAGGGGGAGTATTGTAGTGGACGTCTCCCCTACAACTGCGTATCCTAGCAACCAGCCACCTGCTACGTCTTCCCTAGCAACGGAATTCAAGAAACCGGCGAGTTCCCACGGGTTTACTTCCGGCGGCTGTGTATATAAGCTCTGTCTCTCCATTAAGATTCATTCTACTCTACGTTCCTGAACACGCAACACCTCCTCCAAGCAAGCTCCTCGCTGTCCAGCTCTCATTCAACCTGGAGGCCAGCAACAGGCAACATCTCCTCTAACGAAGCTCCTGCACATCTACCTCCTTCAGCACGCTACTCACCAAACGTGTCTACTGAGCAGCTCCTCACCACACGGCATCTCCAGCACCAGACTGTCTTTCATATAATATATTTTGTATAACAAAACCACCACCTAGAGTTTCCATCAATCCCATCCTGAGTGCTAGACAACATAATATCACGTAACCCTACAAGCGTAGAGAGCCCTTTCAGCTGGGTGTTCGTGGGGGGGGGCTGTAAGCCCCCGGAAAATTTTTTGAAATCTGACCAATATTTGACGCCATTTGCACTGAATCTTAGGAAATAATCTGAGGTTGAAGATGGTGTAATTTAGCATCCTAATCTTTGCATATAGACTTACATTACAGGATAAAAGAAGTCATAAATTTTTTTTAATATTTTATTTACACAATTTTAAAATACATAAATTTACCGCACTAAATATAGAGTATATAATATGGTTATTACTGTACTGAATGTGTAACAATCATTAAGCATTTTAATACTTGTATATAATGACTAACTAACATTGAACACTAACAGAGCTCATAAAATTTGCTTAACAGTTTTTGAACACTCGTAAAATACATTGCCTTTATTTTTCTCCAAAAACTACATGTGAAGTGAGGACGAGAGAAGTGGGAACGTGTTCCCTGACCCAGCATGCTCGATTTCCAATGCCGTATTATCGTACGATACAGTTATTTGAAGCACACTTGCGAAATCATCAAATACGTGTGTGAAAGTGGATGGAAAAATAATTTATAAATATGTAAAATCTATAGAAAATGTACAATGTACTGTAGATGAGAAAATGAAAAAAAAAACCCACATTAAATCTCAATATTTCACACTGTCTCGCAGTGCTGTATATTAAGTGCACTCAGGTGCATGGGAATGGCAGAGGTGGTGGAAGTTACCATTGCGTGGGGTGAGGTCAGGTGTCGCCAGGTCAGGTATGGGTTGGCTGTACCATGCAGTACCCGGAGGGGGGGGGGGGGGTTTCCGGGCAACCAGGAAACCCCCCTGTGTAAAGGCCTAGGACTTAGGGATAGAAATCCCTTACCAGGCTAATCAGGATCTTAATAAAGGAAAGTCAAGGACCATGGTTTTCTGAGGAATAACAAACAACCGTTTGAGATTGGCATCTCTTTACTATAAAAAATATAACACAAAACTCTGACACCACTCAACAAACATCAAATAATTACGGGAGTCAAACAATTAAGTCAGTCAACAGTTAATGGAGTCAAACAATTAATGGGAGTCAGCAATTAACAGAATCAAACAATTATAGAATCAAACCATGAACACATATTTCCTAGGGCAGTGGCCCTGGGGGAAGGTTCTGGAACACGGTGATGCACACTCAGGATAGGGAAGCGTCCACTTCAATTCCACACTCAGCGACGTCTTGAAAAGGCAGGAGAACACCGGGGCACCGACGGAATGTGATGAACTGATGGTCGTGGTATGCAGTAGTGGTAGATGACCAGAGAGTTGGCAGTTGATAGGTGAAGGTCTGGGAACACAGCCCACGAGTCCAGGACCTATGATGAGATCACAGCCAGAATTTGACGGACAGCAGGGTAGCTAGATACTGACGGTATGGCGGCTGGGTTGAATCTGCCGGTGGCGGAGATAGTGGCTGCCGTTCTCACCTCCGTCCAACCACCCCAAGTGTCGTCTGTACCAGCAAACGAGCGAGTTAGCAGCGGTAACTAGCCGGAGGATCGTTTCCGCCCTTACACTGCTCCCCCAACAAAAATCTACTGTAAGGTAGATTAAACTTAACATTAGTACACAAAGCATAATCATCTTACAACAAATGCTTAAATACACATTGCACAATAAAGAAAGGTCATAGAAAAGAATAGGTGGTAACTTGATGTCCAAAACGTAAGGCCCTATCAAGGAACTGCACGTGGGGTCCACTTCAGTCCAAGTTTAAGTTTGGGCCTATTTCCTGCCGTAGAGGATTCTTCTATCTCGTCAGGTGTTGGCAGCAACTGGCAACCGAGATCAACAGACTCTGGCGTCCGAACTTCACAGGAACTCTTGCAGGGTAGTGCCTCGGCTAACTCCAGCTTGGGGACGTCGTCAAGGACACGAGCAATGTGGGTCCTGCAATTATATTTCCTTAACAATTTAGCTTGATGTAATTTAGGCTTCTTAGAGGAAGGGGGTGAGAATCGTCCAACAAAATCTATGGCTACCCGAGAAGAAGGTTCTGCAACGACGGGTAAGGGTTCAAGTGGAACAGGACGGACTCTACCCTTGGCGGACATACGTGGGCACTGATCACAATTCCTACAAAAAGCTCTAATATCCGCTCCCATACCTGGCCAGTAAAACTGATCAGCAACCTTCCTATAAGTTTTCCTACGAGAACAGTGACTTACAAGAGAGCTCTTGTGAGCTACAGAGAGAATGTTACTACGACAAACAGCAGGGACAACAAGTAAAAACCGACCTACTTTAGCTGGTCGCTTGGATGAAACACAAGACCTGTGTAACACCCCATTAATAGAAACAAACTTATAAACCGACCCATCTCTCACCTGATCCTCCTCCCCGGAAGTCACCTTCTCCCTTACCCGCTTCAGAGTGGCACACGAGTCTTGAAGCTTGGCGAACTCCTTGGGCGTCACAGTCAGTGGCAACAAATTCGGCAGAATCAGGGGATGCGGTCGTTTCACCTTCGCCGTCCGTGGCCCTACAGGTTGGACCTTGGCGGCAGGCGTGGCGGCGTGAGAGGGTGGCGAGGCGACCTCGGCAGGTGGCGAGTCGTCGTCATCAGCAGGTGGCGTGAGGACTGGTGCTGGTGGTGAGGAGACTGGTGCTGGTGGCGAGGAGAGTTTTAACGTTTCCGGGTCGTTAGGGTCACGAACACCGGGAACATTTCCAATTAGGACACTAGCAAATTTAATGGGAGCTCTTACCACATTAGACCACCCAGTGAAATAGGGGCAACGCAGGTAGCACCTAACAACAGGGAACTGGTCAACACGACCTAAATAATCGGCGACACTAACCTTCGGGCAGCTGGAGATGTCAGCGTCAGGCAGGGCTTCTTCAGAGACAATAATGCACGAGCAACCAGTGTCCCTGATGAAAGTAGATGCCCTAGATCCATTGATTGTTCCACTGACACAATAACGGGGGCAGCTCCTGTCCTCCAAACAGAATCCGACCTTGTTGCTGGGTTGATGAGTGTCAGCAGTCTTGAAGGCGAGGGGATTCCTGGGACAGCGAGAACGAATGTGGCCGTCTTCTCCGCAGCTGTGACACCGCACGGCTGGTGAACTACTCTTGTGTACTCCTGGGGATGGTTCCTCGGAGGACGAAGGCTTCGCAATCTTCACTACAGGAGGGGAAGACTTGGGGTAGGCGTTGCGAGCAGACGCCCAGTTGTCGGCAAGATGCACAGCTTCTCCAAGCGTCGCTGGCTGGTGTTCTTTGATGAAAATTCTCAAGTCTGGAGGTAGAGAAGACAAAAACTGATCTAATATCATGAAGTTAGAGAGAGACTCAAAGGTTTCTTCAACCCCTGATGTCTCCAGCCATTGTTGAAATAAACGACCCAGGTGAATCGAAAACTGCTGGTACGTTTCTCCCTCTCTAATCTTCGTTCTGCGAAAATCAGCACGATAACCGTCAGAAGTCTTGCAAAATCCTCGCAAGAGAGCTTGCTTCAACAAGAAGTAATCTCGGGTGATGTCGGCAGACAGGGACGTGTAAATTTCTACCGGCTTACCACTCAGTAGGCTACCCAACCTTACAGCATAGCTATCTGGGGCTACACCAAGCAGCTCAGCTACCCGCTCAAACCTAACAAGGTAGGAGGCGATGTCTTCTCCTTCACGGTACACAGGCAAGCTGGGTTTTACCACATTGTCTTGTATATGGCCAGAGGATGCTGGTCTACTGGAAGCATTAATCCTAGCCAGTTCTAGGTCCTTTTCTGCCTGCAACTTAGCTAATTCGAACTCTCTTTCTCTCTCTTTCTGACGTTCCTCTCCCTCTCTCTCTTTCTGACGTTCCTCTCTCTCTCTCTCTCTCTCTCTCTCTGACGTTCCTCTCTCTCTCTCTCTCTCTCTCTCTCTCTCTGACGTGCCTCTCTCTCTCTGACGTTCCTCTCTCTCGGCATTCTGTTGGGTGACCACATACTGACCAATGTCATTACCTGTCAGACCCAGGGCCACCGCTTGACCTTTCCACACCTCAAAAGCAGACATAATGATCCGAAAGGCCAAGAACAAAGAAAAAACAAACAACTTACCCCGCAAATAGCCAAAGGTAACTCACCTAGTGGCTCAATCAGACCAGTAAATGATTTGATCCGACTGGAGGGAACCTCGTTCCGCACCCAGCCCAGCTGAATCACCTCAGGGTAACGAAATCGCACCAGGTGAAACAACAACATATATGCTATGACAGCATCCACAGTGCACCCCAACCAACACTAATTAACTTCCCGAAGTACAAGGGAGAGCAACAAAATTAGCACACAGAAGGAAGGGATAACCACTGAACAACACTTGCTTCCGGGCCACAGACAGCAAGGTGGCGCGCTCACGGCGACTTACAACAACACGGGAACGAATGTTAAACCTCAGAAACCAAAGGTCAGAGACAATCCTGGCAAGGTCACCACTTGTAAAGACCTGGGACTTAGGGATAGAAATCCCTTACCAGGCTAATCAGGATCTTAATAAAGGAAAGTCAAGGACCATGGT
This sequence comes from Homarus americanus, assembly GCF_018991925.1. Taxonomy (NCBI): domain Eukaryota; kingdom Metazoa; phylum Arthropoda; class Malacostraca; order Decapoda; family Nephropidae; genus Homarus; species Homarus americanus. The sequence goes on from NW_024737097.1 coordinate 888,814, forward strand.
TTTCCGAGGAATAACAAACAACCGTTTGATATCGGCATCTCTTTACTATAAAAATATAACACAAAACTCTGACACCACTCATCAAACATCAAATAATTACGGGAGTCAAACAATTAATGGAAGCAAACAATTAAAGGAATCAAACAAATAATGGGAGTCAGCAATTAACAAAATCAAACAATTATAGAATCAAACCATGAACACATATTTCCTACGGCAGTGGCCCTGGGGCAAGGTTCTGGAACACGGTGATGCACACTCAGGATAGGGAAGCGTCCACTTCAATTCCACACTCAGAGACGTCTTGAAAAGGCAGGAGAACACCGGGGCACCGACGGAATGTGATGAACTGATGGTCGTGGTATGCAGTAGTGGTAGATGACCAGAGAGTTGGCAGTTGATAGGTGAAGGTCTGGGAACACAGCCCACGAGTCCAGGACCTATGATGAGATCACAGCCAGAATTTGACGGACAGCAGGGTAGCTAGATACTGACGGTATGGCGGCTGGGTTGAATCTGCCGGTGGCGGAGATAGTGGCTGCCGTTCTCACCTCCGTCCAACCACCCCAAGTGTCGTCTGTACCAGCAAACGAGCGAGTTAGCAGCGGTAACTAGCCGGAGGATCGTTTCCACCCTTACACCCTGGGTGCGCCACTGTTTTCCGTATTGCCTTTATCATAACACCACAATTCCGGCTCGCCCAATGAGGGGCGGTAAAAGTGGTGATAATAAAAGTGTAAAATTCTTGTAAGGTAATGTGTTATCCTACAATTGATTTGGGTAGTCAAAGGTTTTTATTCAAGATATACTGTAGAGGTGCAGTATAAGTAAGTTATTAAAGTAAAGAACCTGAAGCTCATAATTCTCCTGTTAAGATTATGGACTTGTGACAACATGCTGGTCGGCCAAGAAAGGTACTGTAAAGGCGAAGTCACACTCGCATTCTTTCGTCAACTTTTTTTGTCAACTTTCAGAAAATCCTCCAACTTTTTTGTTGTGCACCGTCACACATGCTTTTAGAACCAACTAGCCAGTTTCCCTCGTTTGACAACTGTCAACAAACAAGATGGATCCAACTGACGAAGAAAGAGCAGCAATTCTACGCCTTTTTTTGGCGTAAGAAGAGTCGTAGTGATCCCAGAGACAGCGGCGCTGCCTTAACTGGTCCACGAAGAACTCCGGGCTTATTCATACTTGGGAAATTATTTTATCTGTTGGATCCGTCATGTTGTTATTCCAGCGTGGTCAAAATGTAAACAACAAGTGACATTTTCTTACCGTTTTAAAATTACGAAATTAAACATAATGAGTAATCATGGGAAGAAGTGTAAAAATTATTTCATAATAATTTTAGGTATTTGTAGTATCAAGTATCTGGTAACAGCCAACGGCAACTCCGACGATTCGTGAAAAAAGTTGCCGGTAATGAAAAAGTTGACAGTAGAAATGCTAGTATGACCCCGCCTTAAGTCTGTTGCAAATAATATATAGGGTTGCCATATCTGAACATTCAAAAAAGAGGACGCTCCCGAAGACATCCCCCCCCCCGCCCTGCACACACAGGCTAATATACAACATACATGGTATAGAAATCTTAAAAATAATAAAAAAATTACCTTTGCTTAAGGCTGAACATCTTTATTCCCTTAGCTGCAGTCTTCTTCCCCCACTTTGTGTGTGACTTGATGTGCCCATGCATACTTTTCTGTAGATCGGATCTTTTTCAGTTTTGGCTGATTGCTCTTAAGAAGGGTATAGAAGTCACTGCAAGATGTTTGTCGGAAGTTGTACTGTACAGTCAGAATGCCTTTCATTGTTTCAACACTCAATTTGCTCCTTTCCTTTGTCCATTGACTTTGCATCAGTGAAAAAACTCTTTCTACATTTGCATTGTGAGATGATATAGCAAAGAAGAATTGTGCAATTCTTAGCAATTCTGAGTGGCATTCAATGTTCTTTGATTTTTCAAAGTATCTGGTCCACTTTTTATGTGTTGGAAGATTACTAAATTCATCACTCTTGTAATTTTCCACAAACTGCTTCAGGTTACTAACTTGGTCAAAACACTTCACATCATCAACTTCTACCCCTTTATCAATCAAATATTTGACACACGGCCCCACATCAGTCCAGTTTGGTGTTTCACTCAAGGTTATCCACTTGCAACAAGATTAACTGTTTCAGCACAAAACTTGTTACACTCTTTCTCATTTCCTTCTGTGCTTTTTTGAGCAAGCAATCCTTTAACTTTCAAGGACATGAAATTCTGACTCTTGCATTCTACAAGCATTTTATGAACAGATTCTAAATTTGTCAACACTTCTACAACAGAATTGCTTTCCCTTTCAATTACTTGAATGTGTGTGTGAAACACATTCATTAATGAGTGCATGTGCCAGAGGTAAATCTCACTCATTTCATTCTCAAAGAATTTTTTAATTACTGTGGGTGTTTTGTCTTGTGATAGAAAGAAGGATTTCAAAGCAGGAAACATCTGTATTACCCTGGCGATGCCAGGCAATAGTGACAGCCAGCAAGTCTTATTTTGGGAGAGGAGCTTCCTGTATTCAACTTCAACAAAATCACAATTCTCCTTGAGCTGCTCAGTTCGAACTGTGTAGATATGAAAATATTGATAAATTTTACAGATAATATTTTCAATATCAATATCCATTCTTTCTACTGCATGATGGACACAGTTGTTTAAAATATGCGCTGGACAACCCACTCCAATTAGTGATCCCTTTTGAAGCAATTTATTCAAATTTGTAAACACATTATTACCGTCATCATTACGCCTGAGTCCTCGAAACATTGTCTTGCAGTTGTCACCTGTGAATGCAACACATTTCTCAGAGAGACCATTTTTCTCCAGAGTTTCCTTTACATAATTAGCGATTGTGTCTGCAGTTTCATTAGGTGTGTTCTTTAACTCAATCAGTTTTGACTGTAAACCACCATTCTTCCAGTCAAAGTACTGAATAATTACAGGAAATAGCTTTATTGAATCCTAATTACTTCCATCTGTTGCAATTCCACAATACGCTATCTCATTTTCTTCAAGATTTTTTTGGCAGCATTAACAGAATGCGGTGCAAGCACAGAATTAACAATTGCTTCTGTTTTTGTTCGAGCACTAGAAGACTTCCTTGCTACCTCAGAATCAGTTCATGGACGTGAAGCTATTGTGATGTTTAACAGTGTGAAATGCGTAAGTACCTTCTGCAGCAGTGACAGCATCTTCAGTTTTACTAACTGGTTTGACAAAAAAATATGTCGGTTTCATCGATGAGCCCTTTCCTTGAACTGCTTTCTTGTGTTTGTTTGAGTTCACATGTGTTTGCAAATCATTAATACCTTTATTTGCCACAGAGACGTACTGTACGCACCTGGTTTGCCCACTAAACACTGCGCTTCCCATTCATCCCTGCCTCTCTTAAAACATGGGCGTTTGCTCTCTTCAGTGAATTTACATTTGCGTTTGGGCATTTTGTCCGTGGGGTTTACGGTACCGTTTTATGCTCTGGAAAAGTACAACAAATCGTAAGCACAAGCTGTGGCAACAAGCGACAAACCCACAACAAAGACTATGTTCAAACACTGTCACTGCAGGTTAAAGACTGGCCTACCACCGGTCACCGTCATAGTTGTCAACACACGTAATTAATATAGCGAAAGTGGCTAGAATATGGTTGAAAATTGCTAAAATGACTTAAATGCAGGACAAGAAAAACAAATGCTACAGTGTAAGAAAAAAATGGTATACTTTCAAAATTTAATTCATGGCTGTAATAGCACTAAATACAAAAAAAAAATAATGCTCGTGGCTGAAGAACAAGGAAAAGCAGTACATAGCACTACATGCTAACCCAAAAACTGCTAGCAGCTAAGTTGACAACACTGTACAGGCGTCACGTGTACTACGTGTACTATACGTGACTTATCAGCTGACGAAAACTGAACAGATTCAGATTTCAGATTCAGATTTGCCCCCGAGGGGGCTAGTTTATTGGGCACCCCCTTACATCCTGTGCAAGGTGAAGCGCAGAAGGGTTTACAGCGCCCAACAGGGAAGTATGAAAAGTTCATACTTGCCTTTATGACTCGTACATTAAGGGCGTAAAAGCCTGAAGGGTCATAGGTTTTGTCAAGTTACATAAAGTGAGAGAATGATGAGTGTGTGGGGGGAAAGTTCCCGGTACATTTTATCTGTTTATGGCAAAGAGTGGCAGGTCCCTAATAATGTCAAATGCCAGGCCTGTGACTAAGAGGAGGGATATCTGGTCTGGGAGGGAAGAGGTCATAGGGCAAGTGAGGATGTAGTGAGAGAGGGTGTGAGAGTCGGGTTGGCCACAAAGTTTACAAACAGTGCGGTGAGGCTCAGGGTTGCCAATGTACTCCCATAGGTACCTGTACCCTAGGCGCAGTCTCATGTATATAAGCTGTTGAGATCGAGTCAGGGATTGATATTCTTTGTAGTGGCGGTTGTCGTCACCGGTTACAGCGTCATAGTGGCATAGTGTGACGCTACCCCGTTGTTTCAGGTGTGTCCAATTTTCGTTGAATGCCTCTCTTTGTGTGGCGTGTATGCGAGATTTGAGATGATTCAGGTAGAGGGCGAGGGTGGCTTCAATATCTTCTTCATGTGTAGCTTCTTTGGCAAGCCGATCAACAGTGTCACAGGCAGTTATTCCTACATGTGACGGGATCCAAAGAAACTTGACACGGATGTCATCAGTTTGTTCTAGCCCCGCAACGGCGGCGAGGGTGTGTTGGGCGGCAGGGGAGGAGGGGGAGGGTAATTTGAGCCTCGCTAGCGCAGAAGTGCTGTCACTGATTATAAGGAGGTTCCGGCGTTCAGTGCGAGCATAGGTCGCCCCCTCATGAATGCCCGCGAGGATGGCTATGCTTTCAGCATCAGTGGAGGAGGCCCAGTCGTGTGAAAACTGAACGAGATCTCTACGGTTTCCACCTCCCCTCTCTCTCAGTCTCTCTCTCTCTCGTCATTACAGTTTCATGTTTTTTTTTCCGTGGAGAAAATGATGGAAGCTGAAATTCCGGACTTTTGAAGAATTTAAAAAATTCCTTCCGGATGAAGATTTCGAGACCTAAATGGAGGAAATGTCCGGGAAAATACGGACGTATGGCAACCCTAATAATATGTATATGGAACGCAGTCACTCGTTGTGTCAATATACTCGACCTTGCAAAAGAAAAAAAATGGGGATGATGTACTTGTAGTTCATCCTCGCCTTCTCGGGATATGCGTGTCTCTTTTATAATTATAAAGTAAAGGGGAGAAAACTGTGCCGACACACCTCATGAAGGCCAAGGCTCAGGACAGCCACAGCTTCTTGTACAAGTATATGTAAATACAGTAGCAAGGATGAGGTGGTGCCTGTATGGTGGTGATATTAACACGACCCTGGATGCTCTTAGATTGAAGGTAAGAATAAAAAAAATAAAAAAAAATAATCGGAATTTGATAATTGATACCTGCCTTCACATAACGAGCACCTGCACCCGACAACTTTCTCTGCGTGATCTTCAGTGGTTGCAAGACCAGTTGTTGGAAGGCAAGTGGTTGTAGAAAAGATGGAATTTACTGTTCTACAGTACACATGCAATGGACTCACTTGCAATACTCTTCAGTAATTCTGTTGATACTGAATTACCTTGATTGATTCAGAAAAGATTGGACCAATACGGTCAGACTTCGGACCAATACGGTCAGACTTCGGCTAGCTCACTGATAACGACGGAGAAATGAGCAATAATTTGAATAAATATTTTTCAACAGTTTTCACCACCGAAAATTTAAACATGATACCCGAGGCACCAACTCTATTCAGAGATAGTGAAGAAAACAAATTAAGTGTGATAGTAGTGACTAGTAACGATGTTAGTAAGCAAATAGACAAACTAAAGCCTAATAAGTCACCTGGTCCCGATGAGATATTTGCCAGAGTATTAAAGGAATGTAAGGAAGAGCTTAGTATGCCCTTAGCAAAGTTGTTTAACATGTCATTAAAAACAGGTGTAGTACCAGAATCCTGGAGGATAGCGAATGTAATACCGATTTTCAAGAAGGGGATAGATCACTATCCTCTAACTACCGCCCAATCAGTCTAACATCAATAGTAGGCAAATTACTGGAAGCAATCATTTCAAACTCTATTCGAAATCACCTGGAGAAGCACCGATTGATCAATGATTCCCAGCATGGCTTCACAAGCGGACGTTCTTGCCTAACTAATCTATTAACATTCTTTTCATCAGTTTTCGAATCGATGGACGAGGGGCACAATTATGATGTGGTATATCTCGACTTTAGCAAAGCCTTCGACAGAGTCCCCCACGAAAGACTAATTAGAAAGGTAGAAGCTCATGGCATCAAAGGTGACATCCTTAAATGGATTAGGGTGTGGTTACAGGACAGGAAACAGCTAGTGAGCATTAACGGCACTAAGTCCCATTGGAGCAACGTCACAAGTGGAGTTCCCCAAGGCTCAGTACTTGGACCATTATTATTTATTATATACATAAACGACATAGATATCAGCATTGACAGCAACATAAGTAAATTTGCTGATGACACTAAAATAGGACGTGTTATTAAATCTGACGAGGACTCGGCAAAACTACAGGAAGATCTAAACAAATTTTTCGAATGGTCTGAAAAATGGCAGATGAAATTCAACGTCGACAAATGTAAAGTACTCAGTATAGGAGATGTAAACAGGGAAACCAGATACCAGATGAACAACGATGCCATAGAGAAATCCGACTGCGAGAGAGATTTAGGAGTAATGATAAGTAGGAACCTTAAGCCAAGTAAACAATGTGTTTTTGCTCGTAACAAGGCTAATAAAGTACTTGGGTTCATACAAAGGAGTGTTAGTTACAAGACTAGCGAGGTCATCCTAAAACTGTATCTTGCTCTTGTGAGACCACACCTGGACGCAGTTCAGTTCTGGTCACCGTATTACAGAATGGATATAGAATCCTTGGAAAGAATTCAGAGGAGAATGACAAGACTAATCCCGGGCATTAGGAACCTTGAGTATAGAGACAGGTTAAAGCATCTTAATTTGCACTCCCTGAGAGACGAGAGCGAGGGGCGACCTGATAGAGGTGTATAAGTGGAAGGCAGGGCTAAAACAAAGGGACATTACAAAGGTACTCAAACTATCCAACCAGGAGCGAACTCGTAACAATGGTTTTAAATTAGACAAATTTAGATTTAGGCGTGAAATCGGTAAACACTGGTTTGGAAACAGAGTAGTGGATGAATGGAACAAGTTACCAAATATCATCATTAACTCGAACACGCTGAATAGCTTCAAACATAGGTTGGATGCTTATATGAGCAATAGGGGTTGGGTGTAAACGGGACTGCCCAGTATGGGCCAATAGGCCCGCTGCAGTTTCCTCCATTCTTATGTTCTTATGTTCTTAATTGAACTGACGAATAAAATACGGTAAGTGGTATATGTAGGAAAAAAGTTATCAGTGAAACGGCTACAACCTTATACAGATAGGCAGGGTAGGCCTATAGAAGACGGAATCATCATCTACCACAGCTCAAAATATTTTCCCCACTCGACACACCTTTAATTTTAAAATTAAGAAACACTTTTGAATCTACTGTGGATATTAATCGAGAGTGGTGTTTGCACTAATTTAATGGAATTTCCTTGCTTAAATAAATAACAAAGGTCTACGAGTTACGTCTCATAGCCTCATACAATTATATCTAAACCTTGTTATTAACCTTATGATCGTACCTCAGTTGTTAAACGTAGCTATAAATATGTTATACTGCACCATAAGATGTTTTCCACTACCCTATGTTATGGCCACAAACACAACCTAACTTATTGTTCCTGCAGATTTGCACCAGAACGATATAAAGCCAGGATTTGATAGCTTAAAATCCACCTATATTATATAACCAAAGGGAACTATAACTTGGGTAATGGAGGGCATAATGGATCGCTGGGATAGTGATATTTCACTCCGGCATGACTTCAGAAGTCTGTCTTATTTGGAGATATTCTATGTTCCCTATGTCCTTGCACAGTTTAAAAGAATACTGATGTATATATTAATCGTTTGAAGTTCGTGGATCATTGATGGCAGCCGAGAGCGATAGTCTGACTGGATTCGTGTTTATGGGAGATCTAAGCCGCGTCTTCAGTGGTTCCCCAAATGGTCCATTTGTCCGCGAAATTACTTATGCGTCATATAGGTTTCTCCAGAATTACGAGGATAAAATTATTCATTTTGGTAATTATACTAAATTACTTTAAGGTAGTGTAGTGGACGTCTCCCCTACAAACTGCATATCGCATTCCAATGTGCCGCCTTCCCTAGCAACCAACCAGATGTTACCGTATCTTAGCAACGGAACCAGTCACCGGCGACTTTCTGGGTTTTCCCAACATGACTCATGGCGGCTGCTGCGGGGTATATAAGCTCTGTCTCTCCATTGAGATTCATTCTGACCATTCTTCTACAACATGCAACACCTCTTCCTCCGCCGCTGCCTGGCTGCCTTCGATTCTCCTCGCCTGCCTGGCGGTCCTCTCTCCCGCCAGCGAGCATGGCGACCCACCAGCTGTCCTTCTCTGAGCTTCCTCACCAACCAACTCTCATTCTGCCCATCTTCCTGAACAAGCAACACCTCCTCCAGCAAGCTCCACGCTGTTAACATTTCATTCAACCAGGAGGCCAGCAACAGACAACATCTTCCCTAACGAAGCTCCTGCACATCTACCTCCTTCAACAAGCTACTCACCGAACGTCTCTACCAAGCAGCCCCTCACCACACGGCACCTCCAGCACCAGACTGTCTATCATATAACTTATATATTATACAAGAAAACCACATTAGAGTTTCCTTCCATCCTGAGTGCTAGACAACATTAATATTTCGATACCCCTACAGTAGTATAGGAGATAGATTTTCTCACATGACGCTCAACTCGAGCTTGTGCAAATTTATTTTTGTCAATTCATCTGTGCTATAATTTACATACATAAGCTTTTAAGCTACCTAATTATCTAATGTTTGGTGTAATGAACATTTATAGGTATAGTGTACTTAATTATACATAAGCAACTATATTTATGTTAGTTAATTTAGTCGCGTTATTTTTCACACCAGTAAGTGTGCCTATGAGAACTTTCAGCACGATGAGGCTACCGACAACCAATCTACAGTAGACATAATGATTATATTAAAGAAAGTTTCTTTAGCGTTCATGAATAGGCCATGATTGAAAACCGAACTATATATGTATTAGTCAATTAAGTCGTGTTACTTTTCACATCAGTAACGGCAAAAGCTATAGAAGAGGAGGTCAACCAGCGCACAGGCGGGTGGAACTTTGCTAATGTCAGCTGGTAGAGTCCCGCGCTCCCTCGCCTACACCTCACCCCTTATAATACTAGTAGAGTGTCTAATCTTGCAATACACTCGAGAAAATTCTTACATATGTAATAAATCTTTTATACAAGAAAATCTCCCTGAACTTGCCAAAATAACTGCTGCTTGGAATAGAAAATAATTCGCTGGGCAGCAAAAAAACCTTTTTGTCTGCTACCAAGGGAAATGCAGGTGTTCGTGAGTAAATCTGGGCCGCTGATTTCAAATCTGAAGTCAGAATTCAGCCATCACGCCAGGTTTTCAAGTTATGTATATGTATTAATGACACCCGCCATGCTATATTAGACACTTTATGATTGTACAGTATATTGCCACATTGTACATCTAACAACAGTGCTTAGTAATTACTTTCACATCATATTTTGATAACAATGATTGATCTCCACGTTTATAATGCGTAGTATACAACTCTAAGAACATAAACAAGTTACAGAAAAAGACCCCAATAAATACATAAGAACATGCCAAACTAATTTCAATATATTCAGCGTAAGCACCGCTCGGAAGTGTTCAAAGTTATGTGAGACACTTACTCTTGAGTTTGTGTGGACATGGTCTCCCGTTGTAGGAGCCAGCAGTAATCACCCATCATGTTTGGGTTGAACCGGCCTTGATACCTAGTTTCCATCACCGACATGTCTTGGTGGAACCTTTCACCATAAACATCGCTTACCTCACCCAGATTAGGTGGAAAGAAATCAAGATAAGAATGCAAGAAGTGCCTTTTAAGAGTCAATCTACAGCCCATTCGCTGATAGGCCTTTAGCATATTGTCCACTAATTCAGCATACTGTTCGGCTCTATGGCTCCCAAGAAAGTTCTGCACAACCAACACAAATGCTTCCCATGCTGCAAACTCAAGTGGGTTCAGTTTACTTTTGAACTCACGATCACACATCAGTTCTCGGATCTGGGCCCAACGAAAATACCTGTTTTCCCTCGCCAAACTTCTCTCTGAGATATTGGAAGCCATAACCGTCACGTTCCATTGCCTTCACAAAGTTTTTAATGAGGCCGAGTTTGATGTGAAGAGGTGGAAGGTAGACTTTCTGAGGGTCTACCAATGGCTTGTGCTGCACATCGTACCTGCCAACTGTGTGTTCATGTCTTTCAGGCCAGTCTCTTACAACACAATGATTGCTGTCGTCACGGCTGTTCCATCTGCACAAGAAGCACATGTGTTTTGTGTACCCCAGCTACAGTCCTAGGAGGAGAGAAATCACATTTAGATCACCGCAAATGTTCCACTTACGAGCTGAGTAGTTAATCACTTTCAGAAGGATTTCCATCGCCTCATGCGTCTCCTTCATGCCGATAGCATGAGCTACAGGAACAGAAGGTTTTTTGTTACCTTTGTGTAACAACACAGCTTTGAGGCTCACTTTGCTGGAATCTTTGAAGAGTCTCCATTCATGAGGCACATGTTTGTTTCATAGCTCATGCATGAGGCCATTAACATCAGTGCATAAACAAACATCGTTGTCTATCTTAAAAAAAGCAGCTAAGTTTGTGTGGCGATCACGGAAGAGGGAAATTTGGGTACCTTCCTGTAGGAGGTTCCATTGCTATAGTCTGGAGCCCAACACTTCTGCCTTCTCCTTTGACAATGACAGGTCTCTCACTAGATCGTTCAACTCTTCTTCATTTAGCAAGTGTGGCTTCTTTTCCTCAGATTTAGGTTCATACAGTTGATCCATATCAGCATCATCGCACTCATCATCATCAGTTGTCATCGCTTTCAACTGCAGCAGCTGCTGGGGTAACTGGCACAGGCGAATCCAAGTCATGGTGAACCGGTTTCAGAGCAGACTTACATTCGGGATATACAATTTTTTACTTGTTTTTCTTTGAGAAATCGACACTATTTGTCATAAAAAAGTTGCAGTCAAGTGATGATTCGTTGGCTCACGTCATACCACTGGCACAGCAAAAGGCATTCTCTTCCCTTTGCCACTCAACCACTGCGTAAGCCACGAATTACACAGGGTGCAGCAAACATGAAGTGCCCAGCTCTTGTCTTGTCTCCAACTATACATCCAAAATAATACTTGTAAGCAGTTTTCACTCTGTTGACAAGGTTCTTACGCTGGTCACGTGGAGTGTATTTTCCACAGATATAGCAAAAGTTATCGGGGTGATTCACACATACTCGCCTATTCATGATGTCTGTAGTAACATTGGCCTAACGTGCAAATATACAGAAAAATATTAGGTTATACCCTAAAAAGATATAGATATTATTAGCATTAAATAAATTTCAAACTAGATGCATTCTTAAAAGGTATACATTACATTTAAAACCTGTAATATCAAGTTATTAATCGAATTATGCTGGGTTGGTGCTCGGCAGCCCAGTGTAATTTGATCATATGTATAACTTAAAATCCTGACGTGCTGGGAAAATTCTGAGTTTAGATTCAGAATCAACATACTTGATTTAGTCTAGAACATATGTTTTTACAACAGTAGCAAAATCTTTGTTGTCCATTGATCATAACACCTAGATCACAAAAATTATAATACTAAATTATGCCTCGGCATAACATAACTTTAGCAAAGGACACCAATCAGTGTAGTGGGCGATACAGAAAAGGAAAGGCTTAAAGAAAAACAATTAATTTCAGTTTTAGCTAAGTATTTAAATATGTGCAGCTTACGATAGGCAAATACATTATAACTACTGTATATGCACAGTTGCCTACAAGAGATCCCTTCCTCCCCGTTGTGTTCATTATGTTAATATTGTAGAGATGGGGTGATAGGAGTTATGAACTCACATGACAAGTGAGCAATATGGGTTGGGAGTAAACGGGTCTACCTAGTATGGGCCAATAGACCCACTGACGTTTCCTCCATTCTTATGTTCTTAGATAGAAGAGTAGGAGTGGGGAGAACGGGAGAGAGGGGGTGGGGAGAAGGGGAGAGGGATTAGGGGAGGAGGAGGAAGAGGAGGGGAGAGGGAGAAGAGGGAGTGCCATGAAAACTCATTGCCAAAGACTGACAGAATTACCAGGACACAGAGATTTATTTTCTTTCGGCATTATTTACGGAATCTCTAGTGCTCAATTCACTGTAAACTTATGAAAAATATATACAATTCAAATTCAATAGTTATGAAACTATTTTTACAATGGACTGCAGATTCTGCCAGCCTCTGGTAACGCTGTTCAATGCATTGTTTCTTAGTTCTTCATCTTTAGGAAATGTATGAAAGTTTTTATTTCCCTCTCGCTTGAACCAAGAATTACACCCTAACACTACACAAATAGCGGCATTATGTGACAGAGGACACCAGTTTTCACAGTAGTGGCTGCAGCTAACTGAGGGGGCGGTCTCTCGACCTCTTCACCCAGTGACGTCATGCGCGAGCTGGGTCGCAGTTTGGGTCAGGTGTGGGATGACCTCCTCTTCTGTAGGCCTTGAGTAACAGTATGCCACATATCATCCGTCGCTCTTTTAGGACGATAAGGCTACCGACACCCAATCCAGACATAATGGTGATATTAAACAAAAGTTCTTAAGCGCTCATGAATAAGCCATAATTGAAAACCCTTACCTAAGTGTCAGTACTATGCTTTTATTTCAGCTGGTTCCCGAGTTAGTGCCAATTTACTATGTAATAACCATTTTGGACGCCAATTTAGATTCTGATATTAGCACAAGGGCCGATTTTTTTTGGGGGGGGGGGGATTTTAACATGCTAATATAAGGAACATATGAAAACATTCTGTTTGTTTTCTCAAAATTCCATAATTTTTGTCTCCTGGCTTCCTGGTCATATTTTAAGTATATCACAAACAAGGGAGTCCGCTGGAACTTTTCCAGGCAGGGGGGGGGGACAGTCAAGCCTCGGTGGGCTAATATTTTAGGACCAAGTTTTACTGCCTGGTTCCAAAACAAAATTTTTTAAGAACCAGACAAATTTTGGTGAAATCTGGAGAAATTTATGAAATCATTGCAGCTGCGATGAGTTGCTTTATTCTTTAATGTAATTGTTTTTCTTTTTTTTCGGTTTTTCCTTCCCTTCGTTTATGTTAGATTCTAAATCCTCTTCTTTTGTTGGGTATTAATGCTTATATATTTCGACACAAGCCTGATCCAAGGGGGAGGGGAACTGCCCCCTCTTGCCCCCTCCCAGCGGTCGCCCATGATCACAAATCTTCACGAAAAGAAGTAAGGCGACGTCATGAGGAATGATTTTTTCTTTTAACAAATAAAAAGTGCAAAGAGAGATCAGACCAGAGTCTTTGGCCTCGTCCCTTGCCGAGGACTGAAGATATTTGAAACAAGATGATTTGAAATGATGGAGTTGATAGTTATCATAAATATGATATAGAAACAAATATATTGTGGCAGGGAGTTCAACGACTCCTAGTGCAAGGTATAAACGATAAAACTGTCATGTATGTCCAACACTCCTCACACTTTTGTAAAACATTTCAGCCCATTTATGTAAGGAAGCCATTACTCATTAACATGATGAACTGGTGACATGGATGTGGTATGACTCCATCGTCGGGTTTTCGCCACACTACTGTAAAGCTTTCCGTTAAGGTTCAGTAATATATGGATTTGTATCGCAAATTGAAGTCAGAGTCTTTCATACTCAAGTTCAAAACCGTAAAAATTGGACACAAGTCAAGTCTCAAGTACTATATCACTTATTTTTAGCCTGAAGATACACAGTAAACGTGTTTTTTTTACTCATATGCGCTTACTGTACTTAGAAACAGTAACGTAACAAATTTGAACTTCGACTAAGGTCGGAGTTACTTTACAGAAGAACTGGGTTAAGGGTTCACGAAATAGAGGTATTATGAGAGTACACTTGACCAGACGCCTGTTAACACCTGCAAGAAGCAGGATGTATGGGTACGACACACGACCCTTTCACACACGACTCTCACAAACAACCATCTCACACACGACCCTCTCACGTTGGGTGCAACAAGTGCCACCTTTCTACACAATCTCTTCGCCAAGTGGAGGTCCATCGTCACCTGACGCCACTCTGAGGACACTGTTAACCTACCTGCTGACAGAGCAGTGGCTAGCCACCCACTCCCTCGTCAGGTCCTCTTTAACCTCCCAGTCAACAGCGACGTCTGTTATACATTTTCAAGTGATCATATATCATACCCCTCACCAACAAGGACTATGAGAATGCAGTTTGATAGCTCCCCTAAGCCACGTCACAAAGATAGCAGTCAAAATAACGTCGAAATAACACCAAGGGCTCTACCGTGACTAGATATGTTCGCTCATCGTATTATACTTTATAAGGATATTAACGGACGAAACTGGGACTCCGACTGGTGGATAACAAGTGAGGGTGAGTGTCTCTGGTACTCGTTAACAGGCTGGTCATGCCTGGTCTTGATGACAGCCCCACTCGTTCACACACTCTCTCGAGGTTGGAATCTCACAACAAATAGAGTTTTTAATGAATTATTTCTAAGGGTGAAACTGAGAGGCGGGTGTGAAGTGTATCCTCTTAACAAGTATATAGCACCTAAATACAAGTGTTGTTTTATGACGGCTTACTTCACAAACACATCACTGAGGTGTGTGTGTGTGTGTGTGTTTACTAAATCATTCTATTTCACAATCTTTTAATTTTATTATATTGTATCATGTGTTTCCATAAGTGTTTACGTACGTGGGAATCTTATAAAGGGAGGAGGGGAAGGTCACTCACACCCCTTTTGACATCATACAGTACATGATGAATTTGTTGTATGAATTATTTACAAGGTAATAACAACATCATAGACACGATACTAACCGTAATGGTGAGCTTCCTTACACCTAGATACTATAATTATGTGATCTTCTTTGAACACAGATACTATTACTATCATGGTAAGCCTCCTTGAACATAGGTACTATTAAGAACATAAGAAAGGAGACTGCAGCGGGCCTATTGGCTCATATTGGGCAGTTCTGTTTACACCCAACCCCTATCGCTCATATATCCATCCAACCTATATTTGAAGTTACCCAGCGTGTTCGAGTTAATGATTAAGTTCGGTAACTTGTTCCACTCATTCACTACTCTATTTCCAAATCAGTGTTTACTTACTGTATCTCGCGCCTAAATCTAAATTTGTTTAACCCTGACTTCCATTTATACACCTCAATCATATCGCCCCTCACTCTACATCTCTCGAGGAAGTGCAAATTAAGATGCTTTAATCTGTCTCTGCACTCAAGGTTCCTAATACCCTGGATTAGTCATGGCATTCTACTCTGAGTGGTTTCTAGGGATTATATATCCTTTCTGTAGTACGGTGACCAGAACTGAACCGCATAATCCGAGTGAGGTCTCGCTAGTCTTGTAACTAACTCTCCTTTGTATGAACCCAAGTATTTTGTTAGCCTTGTTTCGAGCAAATACACATTGTTGTCTTGGTTTAAAATTCCTACTTATCATAACTTCTAAATTTTTGTTATCTGGTTTCTCTGTTTACATCTCCGAGAGACCTAGAATAAGTACTTTACATTTGTCCACATTAAATTTCATCTGCCTTTTTCCAGACCACGTGAACAATTTTAGTGTTGTCAGCAAATTTATTTATGTTGCTGTCTACGCCTATATCTATATCGTTTATGTATATACTAGATAATAATGGTCCAATTACCGAGCCTTGAGGTACTCCACTAGTGAGGTTACCCCAAGATTAAGCGCCGTTAATGCTTACTCTCTGTTTCCTGTCCTGTAACCACGCCCTAATCAATTTCAGAATATATCCTCCAATTCCATGAGCCTCCACTTTTCTTATTAGTCTTTCGTGGGGGACTCTGTTCAAGGTTTTGCTAAAGTCGAGGTATACCACATTATAATTGTGTCCCCCATCCACTGATTCGAAAACAGTTGAAAAGAATGATAATATTTGTCAGACATGAACGCTCACTTGTGAATCCATGTTGGGAATCATTGATCAACTTGTGCTTCTCGAGGTGATTTCAAATAGAGTTTGAAATTATTGCTTCCATCAATGTGCCTACAATTGATGTTAAACTGATTGGACGGTAGTGAGAGGATAGTAGTCTATCTCCCTTCTTGGAAATCGGTATCACATTCGCTATCCTCCAGAATTTTGGAACTATACCTGTTTTTAATGACACGTTAAACAAATTTGCTAAGGGATTACTAAGCTCTTCCTTACATTCTTTAATAATTGGTGCTTAGGGTATCATGGCAAAATTCCTCTAATACAGATACCATCATGGTAAAATTCCTCTAATTAATATACTGTACTGGTAAACTTCCTGTAATACTAATATTGTTATGGTAAACTTTTTCTAATACAGATACTATCATGGTAAACTTCCTTAAATACATATACTATTGAGGAGACATTAGCCCAGTCAATACAATTATTATCATAATAATTATTGTAATGACTGGGCTAATGCCTCCTCAATCTTACCTTGTAATTCACTTATCAGTAAGAACATTATAGAATATAGTCTCATTAAATATACTAAATCTGTTGACATGAATTTAAGTAATGGCATGTACAAATTGGATAATTTTGTCATAAAGAAGATTTGTAATAAATTATCGGAAACAGGTGAAGAATAGGCTATGGATGAAGAGTTAATGTTGTAAAGACGAAAGTAATAGTTGTTTCCAAATTGGAGATAAATTCTAAAATAAAAATTAAGGTAAGCAACAGGGAATTTAGACAAGTGAAAATATTGTGTGTTTGTGAAGTGACATTAGCTGTGAAGGTAGATGCACGGAAGGAATCAAAACAAGAATAGGTTACTGGTGTGTTATTTATTCGGGATGTGAGTAAGGTGCTGAAGTTCTGGCCCCTGTGATTGCTCTCCTCTTTCGCCTTTGCCTCCAAACCCAAACCTTTTCCTTCTTCTTGGAAGCATGCCTCGGTTCAGCCAATCCCGAAGAAGGGTGACCATTCTAATCCATCTAACTATCGCCCCATTGCCCTAACTTCACCCCTCTCTAAGATTTTCGAAACTATCGTAAGCTCTCATTTTTTCCGTCACCCTGAACGCCTTTCTCTTTTGTCGGATCATCAGTATGGCTTTCGCCAGGCGAGATCTACTGTCGATCTGCTCTCCTATTGCTCCCATCTTTGGTCATCCTCTCTTAGGGATCATGGGAAAACCTTTATCGTGGCCCTCGACATCTTCAAACATTTGGTAGGGTATAGCAGAAGTCTTTTCTTTCTAAACTTCCTTCTTAAGGTTTCCCTCCTCTACTCTGTTCTCTCTTTTCTAGTTTCCTCGATAACCGATCCATGGCAGTTGTTGTCGAGGATCGATCTATTGCTCTTTCGCTACCAATAGTGGTGTTCCACACGGTTCTGTTCTTTCTTCTTTTTATCAATGATTTACATTCACACTACTACTATTTCTAACCATTCTTAAGCTGATGATTCTACTCTTCTTCTCATTTTCCCCTTTCCCTTAATTCTCAAACTAGATTTGTTTCTAAAGCTGATATCGCTTCTTCTATGAATGCGGATTTCTGCAGCATCTCTGAATGGGGAAGTAGAAATTTGGCCAAATTCAATAGTAGGGAAAACAGTATTTACCAATTACAATTTCCAACATAGAAGATCTCCCACCAATCATATTTCAGGATGCAACCATTTTGCCAAATTTTAAAATAGATATACTAGGCCTCACCATTTCCTCTAACATGTCATGGAAGCCACACATCTTCAACATTGCTAAAGCTTCCTCCCGAAAGCTGGGAATGCTGTACAGATGACGTAGTTACTTCACTCCTGAGCAGTTGCTTCAGGTTTATAAGGGATTCATTCGCCTAACCTGTTAGATAGGGTGGAGTCAAAAGCGTTTCGTTTTATTAACTCAACCCCCTTTAGTCAATAATCTCTCTTCCCTTTCTCTTCGCTGCAATGTTGCTTCACACTCTCTCTTTTACACGTACTTTAACCGGCAATGTTCGGTGGTATTGGCATCCTGTGTACCACCGGTAAGGCTGTGGGCTCGTAACACTCGTGTACCGCCTTGCCAGCGGTACACAGGATGCCAAATCTACCGACCATTGCTGGTTAAAGTACGTGTAAAAGAGAGAGTGTGAAGCAACATTGCAGCGAAGAGAAAGGGAAGAGAGATTATTGACTAAAGGGGGTTGAGTTAATAAAACGAAATGCCTTTGATTTCACCCTGTCTAACAGATGGACAGAAGAACCACCCCAGATATGAGAGCAGTACTCCACCCTAGGACGTATGCATCCCTCCTTATAAACCCCACTCACATCCATATTGGATAACACACCAGCCACCTTACGATTGGAGATTATAGGAAAGTGCATAGGTTCCGTAGTAGGAGCAGGGGTAAGAGGGATAGAGTTGGAATGGTTTAAGGTGGAGTTAGAAGAGAATAAGATTCCAAAGTAATTGGCAGAGCTAATTGAGAGAGTGTTGGTTGTAGAGATATCAGGTCGGAAAAGAGGAGAAAAAGAGAGAGTGCAGAATTTATTACAGATGTTTTTGGTAATGGACCAGAAGGATTTACTAAAAGAATAGTTCATGAGGTCAGCGGTCTTTTTTTTTAAATAAAATTCCGCTTGGCTTTTCGAAAAATAACCTTACAACGATTCCTACTGTAGAAGTAATGAATGAGGAGTGAGTAACAGGAGAAGGAGATAGTGTCATAACTTGATACACCCTATCTTTCTCCCAACATGCAAGAGAACAGGAGCGATCAAACCATGATTGTAAAGTGAAAATTTTGGTAGAAGATGGGATAAATGCACTCATACCAGCCAGTGTAACCCCAGCAATGCTGTCAGCACATACCGAGGCGTCCCGAGAGGAAAAGCAACAATCATCCCAGGGAAAGTCGGAGAAGAATTCTCGCCAGTTTACCCTACGATAGTGCTATAGTTGGCGTTTAGAGGTGGGTGGGGGAGGTGGTCGCACTCAGTTTGATTTAATATAATAGAAAGAAGATTGTGCTCAAAAGACCGTAAGTTGGCAGAAATTGAGTGTTAATAGTGTGAGGGGTTAGAGGTAAAACAACGATAAAGAATGTTACTAAGTTGATCGTGTCTATCTGGAACACGTGTAAGGTGTTTAATTATTTGTGTCCAGATCACTAAGTAAGGAAAACGAGAGTGCCCCAGCTCCACCTGGGTCATCCCTTGCAGAGCCAAGCTACTCTCTGTGATGGACATTGAAATCCCCCAGGTAGAGGATCTCGGTGTTGGGGTGTGTGGACAACAACGACTTATGGCAAGAAGTGAAATAGTAAAAGAGTTCTAAATAGTTGGTAGAGTTGGGAGAACAGTATAGGAAACAAAGAAAAATAGTCATAGTTGGTAGAGATATTTTGAGCCAGATGAGATCATAAAGAGAAGATTCAAGATCCGTGAGTCGAGCTATAGGTGTATGTGTGTTGCAGTAGGCGCATACACCTCCCTTAGAACGGAAGGAGGTATAAAGGTTGTAGTTAGAGACTTGAAAAGGTTTGGGTGAAGCTGGTTGGTCAGTTGAAGTTCGGATAGCAGTAAGAGGTCGGGTGAAGAGGTTGATAGATGGTGCTCCACAGAAAAAAAATGGATCTCAGGCCTCGAATGTTGGAAAAATGAAGTGTGAAAAAAGCCGATCCTCCAGCAACCGCGGTGACGTCAGTTGAGGCTCCAGTAGTTTGATGATGATCAGGTCGGCCCTGGGGTCCACAACCTTCCCGACCAGTGGGACCCATCCGAGAAGGCCCCACTGTAATATTATTGTTAACTGATGTCATAGGAGAATAAAAGAACAGAAGAAAATAAAACAGATCAAGAGTGAGAAAAGAAGTATGTGTTGTGTTGTTAAAGTAAGAGAAACATTTGAGACCCTGCAATTGTCTCTAAATGAAGCAGAAAGTCAGATCAGCAGCCTGGGACTTGGTCACAATTATTGTGATGCTATATGGTAGCAGGGTCTACCATTAGACTACACATTATAATTCCAATATCTTCCCAGGCGGTAGTACCTCCTTATTAGATAGCTGCCTACTATAGATATATATATATATATATATATATATATATATATATATATATATATATATATATATATATATATATATATATATATATATATATATATATATATATATAGGATGAATATAAAGAAATACTTCTTCATGCAGACGGTAACAGACGTCTGGGTCAGTCCATCAGCACAATACATGGAAGCGAGAACAACACTGACTTTAAAATGGCCCTTAACATGATTATCAATAGTAATGCAGGACACTGGCCTCCTTCACCCATCTTGGGCACCTGTAGGTGGGGTGGACATCATTAGACTTTCAGGAATTGATTATGTACTTGTAGACATAGGGGGTCACAAAGTATGCTTGGAATACACTGAGTTGTGTTAATTTTAATCTATGCAGAAGTTACCGTACGTCATTAGCGGTTTGTTGCGGGTAGTTGGAGATTTGCTAACATTTACGTTCATGATGATAATACCTTCAGCCTATCTCCATTTTTGTTTTCGCTGTGACAACCTTGAATTTAGTGACGGGTCCATGGGTAGGAATGACCATCTTCCCTCAACTGCTCTAATCGTTATCCTTCACTCTCCACCACCTGCCTTATTTTACCTTAATCAATACTTTCGTCGAGTCATATTTTACTCATATCATGGGTTCATAAGCTATATATAATAATCGGCCACCACACAGTATAATTATGCAATATAGTATGGATTATATTCAGAAAAATAAAGCGTGAAATTGAGCATTAATACATATATAATTAAACTTTATTTTCATTCAAGTAACGTAATGGGTAGCAATAATAACTACGTAGTGCAATTTAAAATAATGTTTTACATTCAGCAATACAAAGGAAATGGTTACTAAGACCCACGAAATTCGAGACAGAATATCCTCTGAATTTTTTGTGAAATCTGATTCAAATTCAGCAAAATCTGCTTCCACAAGCTCCTTTGTGTGAATTGAGTGTTAGTGAGCTTTGAGCAGCACAGTATTTGTTCTTTACACAAGTCTGCTGGCAACATAAGTTGACCCCAGAATTGAAAACACCATGAAATATACTCGTTTCAGTGTTATGCATTTTATTTTTTTCCAAAAGTTCAACAATTACTTCGTAGTTTGTGAGTTTTGTTTCAAGATAATAATCTGCAGGTTCAGGAGCTACAACTATATATCACCAAGATTTCCCACGTTAGTATATGGCTGAGAATGATTGACCTCGTCTGTTTAAAAAGACAAGGATTTGAAACAAATGAGAAAAAAAAATTCTTACGCAATCTCAGAAAAACTATAACTGTAATCGTTATACGCATTTTATGTACGTGTGTGTGTGTGTGTGTGTGTGTATGTGTGTGTGTTGTCAGCTGCCAGGTATAATGTTTCCAATTCTTACAAAGACAAATCAGGTGTTGCTGCATCACGTGTTCAAACAGTTTTGTCTTACCTTATCAACTTAACTGGCCACTCGTCACATATTTTGGATGACGTCATGCCGGCTGCAATTATAAATTTTCTCTCAATTCTCAGAGAGTTTTATGATACAATTGAAATAAAAGAGGAAACACTACAATTATTAGGCTAAAATCGTGTCCAAATGCACCACTTAAGACTAATTTTTGCAAGGCAATTCTCCGTGGCAGGTTGACAACCATCCCACATCCTCTCCCTCTGGCAGTCGCTAATCTTTGACCTCTCCTCCTGCCCCAGCCTTATAATTTTCTTTATCTGTCCTTGAAATAACCAAAGACTGTAACAGTGACGAAGCAAAACTTTCCCAGCACATAATATTTAATGTCTGGTTTATATATTGTTCTTGTTGGAATAAGTCTTTTTGGTCAGAGGTTATTACAGTGTTGTTGATGTTCGTAAATTGAAGAGCTCTTTCTGCCTTACGTTAGGTGCCCTTGTACGTGTGGACATCTCCCCCCTCCCTTCCTTGGTAAATTCCTGTATCCATGTCTGGCACTGATCATCTGGTGGCCCGAGAATGAGTCCAACCTTTCACTGGTGTACTGAAGCAGCTGTGAAACAGTCTATTTGAATCATTGAACATGGGTAAAAGGATCAAATAAATACAATTCTGTGAGCTTTAAAAATGGTAAAGCTAGGGTTCGAACTTCTTTAAACTGTGAATTTCCTAAACAAATAAAAAACACGGGGAAAAATGATGGCAGTTATATGACACAGAGGCAGGGAGTTCCACGCAGTGTTATTCCGGGGTATAAATGAGTTTTAGTTGACAGAAGTTCTGCAGAATGGAATTTCAGCAGAAGAGTCATGGGTTTTCGCAGATGCCCTTGAGGGTCAATGGTGGAGGCACTATAAGTGTAACTCATCAGAACGCTGACTGACTGTGGAAAAGGGAGAGTGATGATGATATCTCTGCGAATATTCTCTGTTTATAGAATCGAGGAGCATGTATGATGTATAAAAGAAAATGCAAATCCTTACTCAAGGCAGTAGGGTCTGAATGTAATTCCAAATGTCTCTAATGTAATATTGGCTAAAGTTCTATATTATAGTTTTGATAAGACTTAAGGTAAGGGTGACAGCTAGATTCTCAATGTTGTGTGGTGATGGGATGATGGTACTGTCAGAAGTTATGTGAATTGTCAACATCAAACCTGTTACTAAATATAAAGCATTTGTTTTAGTTATAGTAAATGAAACAAAGTTGGTAGTATCATATAGGAAATCGGACAAAAACAACTCAAATGTTGGTTCTTTCAAGGAGACTAAGGAACATATGACCACGGTATTTCTAACCACATAACTAAACGTATATACTCATATTTCTTATTCAGGGTGTACTGTACTAGGAAAGTCTAGTTAGATGATAAAGGTCACTCTGCCATAACTTTATCCCTGAGAGCGCACACGGGCAGTGTATTACTCCTGGTCCGTCACAAAGAATAATTATCATCGATACTTTCTTACAGTAATGATTAATCACAAAGTGAACGCAACTCTAGATAAGTTACCACCAATTTATGCAACCGCACTTAGAACACATACGGTATAGGAAATTCCACCCTATCCTTATTGAAGATGACTTCTTCGAACAGTATTTTATTAGAGCTAAGAACAAACAGATGAAAATCATCGACCATCGGAATCTGATGTTAATTTTATAAAGTATTACAACGTTTTAATAACCAAAGTCTTTAAGCCCGCACTCTGGGTTAGCAAATACAATTGTCTCACTCTTTATCAACTTCATAGACAATAAAGCTATTATAATATTGAAGGCTCTATCGGGCCTTTCAGTTTTTTTTCGGGCCCGAGACAGTGGTACCTCTAGACCACCCTATGCTTGGTTTTGCCCTCTATGGTACTGGCGCTATAATGCATTGCTCCACCTCAATAGCTAAGGTAATTACACTAGTTATCAATAATTAAAAATGAAGAGTGATATATCTTCCAAGTACTCAGGTACGAGGCACAAGTATCGATCATATTCGAGTGCTCTGGTCCATTCTGTTATACGAGTCGATACTTTTGTCTACGGACTACGACCTTGAGGCCTAACTGCATAACAAGTACTGGTATATTCAGAATTCTATAGTCGCACGTAACATCTTAATTTACTCAGTACTCAACTAGTCTTTGCCGATAGTCTACAGTCTACACAATGTGATTATAAACAGAATGGCTTACATGCTGTGTTTTCTGCAGAGGCACAGTCTGCACAGTCTGAAGGTTGCAAGAACTCAATAACTTTCATAAACCTGCCGAACAAATGCCAGCAGCTTAAATATTCCACACTCTAACACCCTCCACTGAGGCATTGTGGTGGTGACTGAGGCATTGTGGTGGTGACTGAGGCGTTTTGGTGGATGACTGGAACATTGTTGTGGTGACTGGGGCATTTTGATGGATGACTGTAACATTGTGGTGGTGACTGGGACATTTTGATGGGTGACTGGGGCATTGTTGTGGTGACTGGGACATTATGGTGGTGACTGGGGCATTTTGGTATTGACTGGGGCATTTTGATGGGCGACTTGGTTATTGTAGTGGGTGACTGGGACACTGAGGTGGTAACTGGACATTTTGGTGGTTGTATTAGCCCCTGTCTAACGGACAGTAATACTTATATAAATGTAGGTTACATACATTAAGTTTATATAGTTACATCAACCACGGTAACTTTCCTATGAACCGTGAGTAGTCATCAACTGGACATGTGAGAGTGTATCCCCACTGTACCCTCATTCATACCTTGACCGCAGAGTCATCAATTAAGTAGCCAGCTATCGCGAGTTCAACTCCCGTTTCTGAGCCACTGAGACGTGTGCTCTAAGATGTTAGTTATACCTAAGCTTCGTCCCTTATTAATGCTCACAGCTCATAGCGTTAATTACGGTGATATCCCAGTTACTGTAAAATAGTTTATTTTCTTAATAAATGGAGAAAAGACCATTTCAGTTTAAAAACTTAACCCATAAACATTTATGAATGTTGCTTCCAGTTAAACTCTAATTAGTGATTCCAAGAGGTAACTGCAAACTGCAAAAAGGTATTGCGATGATGACTGGGTCATTGTGGCAGTGATTAGGGCATTTTGGTGGCGAATGGGGAGTTGTGGTGGTGAATGGGGGATTTTGGTGGTGACTGTGATATTGTGGTGGGTGACTGGGACATAAGAACATAAGAAAATAAGGAGTCTGCAATAGGCCGGTTGGCCTGTGCATGGCAGCTCCTGTCGAGAGTTACTACCACTCTCTATCATCCATGAATCTATCTAGCCTCCTTTTGAAACTTTCCAGAGTTCCCGCACTTACTACAAAGTTGCTAAGCTTGTTCCACTCGTCCACCAACCTATTTGTGAACCAGTTCCTTTCTATCTCCCTCCTAAACCTAAACTTATCCAACTTAAATCCGTTGCTACGAGTCCTATCCTGCTCGGATATTATAAGAACTTTATCTATATCGCCTTTATTGATTCCTTTCACCCACTTAAATACTTCTATCATATCTCCCCCCATTCTTCGTCTTTCTAGGGAATGCAAGTTTAGTTTCTTTAACCTATCTTGATATGGAAGGTTTCTAAGTCCCGGAATAATTTTCGTCATTCTTCGCTGCACCGACTCCAGTGAATTGATATCCATTCTATGATAAGGACACCAGAACTGAACCGTATAATCAAGGTGTGGCCTGACTAGCACAAGATATAGTTGCAATAAGACCTCTGCACTCTTATTACTTACACTTCTAGATATAAAACCTAATACTCTGTTTGCCTTATTTCGAACATTAACGCACTGTTTTCTTGGCCGTGGTGGTGACTGGGGAATTGTGGTGGTGACTGGGGAATTTTGGTGGCGACTGTGATATTGTGGTGGGTGACTGGGGCATTGTGGTGGTGAATGGGGGAATTGTGGTGTTGACTGGGGCATTGTTGTGGTGAATGGGGAATTGTGGTGGTGACTGGGGCATTGTGGTGGTGAAAGGGGAATTGTTGTTGTGACTGTGATATTGTGGTGGGTGACTGGGGCTTTGTGGTGGTGAATGGGGAATTGTGGTGGTGACTGAGGCATTGTGGTGGTGACTGGGGCATTGTGGTGGTGAATGGGGAATTTTGGTGGCGACTGTGATATTGTGGTGGGTGACTGGGGCATTGTGGTGGTAAATGGGGCGTTGTGGTGATGACTGAGGCATTGTGGTGGTGACTGGACAATTTGGTGAGTGCCTGGGGCATTATGGTGGTTACTGGGGCATTGTGGAGGTTACTGGGGCATTGTGGAGGTTACTGGGGCATTGTGGAGGTTACTGGGGCATTAAGGTGGTGACTGAGACATTATAGTGGTGACAGGGGTATTATGGTGGAGACTGGGGCATTGTAGTGGTGACTGGGGCATTGAGGTGGTGACTGGGGCATTGTAGTGGTGACTGGGGCATTGAGGTGGTGACTGGGGCATTGAGGTGCGTGACTGGGGGATTATGATGGTGACCGGGATATTGTGGTGCCAACTAGGGCCTGATGATGGGTGACTGGGACATTGAAGTGGTGTCTGGGATATTGTGGTGGTGACTGAGGCATTGCGGTGCGTGACTGGGGCATTTTCGCATTGACTGGGGCATTGTGGTGTGTGACTGGGGCATTGTGGTGCGTGACTGGGGCATTGTGGCATTGACTGGGGCATTGTGGTGGTAACTGGAACATTTTGCTGGGTGACTGGGACATTTTACTGGGTGACTGGGACAATTAGGACATTATGGTGGGTGACTGGGACATTGTGGTGGGTGACCGGGGCAGTGTGATGGGTGACTGGGACATTGTGGTGGTAACTGGGGCATTTTGCTGGGTGACTGAACCTTATGGTGGGTGACTGGGACAGTGTGAAGGTTGACTGGGACATAATGGTGGGTGACTGGGACAGTGTGATGGGTGACTGGGACATTATGGTGGTGTTATACTATAGGCGGGAGCTGACTGATGTGAAAATGGGAGTCCAACGGACTCTCATACAGGACATCATACAACAAATGAATAAGGAGACCATCAGGAAGCTAGAAGCTGACCGGCGTCTCACTGACGAGCTAAGTGAGATTAAAAGAAGCTTGGAATTCTCGTAAAAGGAAATAACTGACTTACAAGCAAAGTTGAACGTTGAAGCTAAAGATAACCGAACACTCAAGACCCAAGTTCAACAGCTGAGTGAGGAAAATTCCAAGCTCCAAGCGGAACTAACGACAACAGCAGACCGGGTGGATTATGTGGATGACATGGGGCGGCGAAGACACCCACGAGAACTGGGAGTCATCCCAACGCAAAATTTCACGCTTGCTGAATGACCATTTTCAACTTCCTAAAGTAAAGTTTGACCGTGTTCAACGCGTCGGGAAACCCAACTCCTCCCGCCCCCGCGACATCATAACAAATTTCTTGCCCCCCTCTGACTGGGACAAAGTGTTTTATCAACGCAGTAAACTGAAAGGCACCACTA
The DNA here is from genome assembly GCF_018991925.1 of Homarus americanus. NCBI lineage: Eukaryota > Metazoa > Arthropoda > Malacostraca > Decapoda > Nephropidae > Homarus > Homarus americanus. Next base: position 916,208 of record NW_024737097.1, read on the forward strand.
TCTTCGTCAACGAGGATCTCTGCCCAGGTACGACTAAAGCCCGTCTACAGAAAATGGACCTGTTTAAAGAGGCCAGGAAACAAGGGAAGCACGTGACGTTCAATCATAAAACTCTTGTTGCGAGGGATTGGGCAAGTGGACACCCGCCCACTCACCCACCCGCTGTACCAACCCCCCAAGCCCCTCGAGAACCCCCTCCATACCGAGGGGGAACCAGCCACTGTCGCTATCACCGAGTTTCCCCCCCCTGTCGGCCAACTCAAGTACTACATGTCTACCCTCTGTGGTGGAAACCAGCAACCCCCAAACCCGAGTGACAGGAGCACCTCCCACTCCATCTGGGAATCACCCTCAACCGTACCGGTCATCCTAATTCTGTTGGTTGTAGCACTTGTGAGTACGTTACCCCCCCCCCACTATTATAATGTTCTTAGATCTTCCTTTTTCACACCTCAGTGACCCTGAGTTTTTACTGTTCCTTAATCAGTATCAATGTCCCCACAATAATGATGCTAGTGTCATTCCCTTAGATGCGCTAGATCGTATGTCTTACACCCCCTTTACCCATGGTGTTGACACAATACTCCCTCATATCGATCCTGATGTCTTTCTACAAAACTCACTGGGTTACACCAACCCAAACTGTAACTATTACTTTCCTGACTCCCCCGAGTTTAGTTCTAGTCTCCTACGACCTCATTCCTTCTCCTTGATTAGCCATAACATCAGCAGTATTCCCCTTCATCTAGATACCTTTTTAGATCTGTTTATCTTCTATTGCTCACAAATTTGATGTACTTGGATTCTGTGAGACCAAACTCACTAACGATATTGACCATTTGTATAACATTCCTAATTATAATAGACACTGCGTCAACACGTCACGACACAGTGGTGGTGTCGCCCTATGTGTTGATATTAAGTATAACACTTCTGTAAGAGATGATTTAAAGGTTCAGGAGGAGTTCATGGAGAGTGTTTTCACTAAATTACGTAACGACACACGAAATATCCTAGTAGGGATAATATACAGAAGACCCCACACTAATGTAAGGAATTTTCTTGATAAATTTTCGGAGCTTATCTCTATCATAAGTTCAGAGAGGAAAGACTGCTACATCACAGATTTCAACCTTGATCTATTAAAATCAGAAACCGACACCTCAGTATTAGACCTTCTTGCTACCTGTCATTCTAAACTCTTCTTCAACACTATAACCAAACCCACTAGAGTAACTGCCACCTCTGCCACTGTGATAGATCATATCTGGACTAACAACACCCCTAACAACCTAGCAAGTGGAATTATTTTTAACAATATCTCAGATCACTTCCCAGTTTTTGCCATGTATAAAACAGCCACAAGACCTGAAAGGTCTAGTAGAGTCCCAATACAATACAGAGACTACTGCGCCGACAACATGCTCCTTTATGAAAACAACCTAATGAATGCTAACTGCGATCTTGTCTATGCCTCCAACAACCCTAACGTGAACAGCAGTAACTTCTCTTGCATCTTCAATGCTTGCTTTGATAAATGCTTCCCGCTCAGGACTAAGTCAGTGAAAACTGTATCCATTTCCAAACCCTATATCACAAGAGAAATTAAGATAATGATAAAGGAAAAACACAAACTCCAAAGGAAATTTGCAAAAAGACCCATAACTTTCGGCCCCCCACTCAGCTTTTATGATAAACGATTCAGTTATAACGGAACCCTCCCTCATTGCCAACCACTTCAATGAATATTTTATTAATGTTGGCAAAAATCTTGCAGAGAGCATCCCTGATCACCATGAGGAATTTAGAGCCTACCTGCAAAACAGACAGTAAAATGAACTATTCTTATCCTCTGTCACAGCAGATGATTTACTGGCCATCATAAAAATGTCCAAAGATGCAGCAGCAGGCGAAGACAATATACCAATGAGCATCATTAAGAAAGTAACCCACTTATTACTACCTGTTCTCCTACACATTTGTTACTCCTCCTTCACTAGTGGTGTCTTTCCAGATAAACTGAAAATTGCTAAAGTCCACCCGGCATATAAAAAATCTGGGGATAAAGGTCTCTTCAAGAATTACCGCCCTATATCAGTCCTCCCAGCCTTGAGTAAGATACTGGAAAAGCTAGCATGTAATAGACTAAATTCCTTCTGCAATGCCAATAACATCTTTACAGACTCCCAGTTTGGATTTAGAGCTAGAAGGTCGACTGAGAGTGCTCTGCTATCCTTTACTAATGACATCTTAAATTCCTTTGATGACAGTCAGTTCACAGTCGGTATATTCTTGAACCTCTCTAAAGCCTTCGGTACTGTCGACCATACCATCCTCCTTTCAAAGTTTGAACATTACGTCGTTAGGGGCCTGTCAGACAATTGGTTTACCTCATATCTGTCCAGCAGGATGAAGTATGTCTGTTATAATAACCACCAATCTGACTCCTCGCCAATCTTGTATAGAGTCCCCCAAGGTGCAATTCTCCGTCCAGTACTGATTTTGTTGTACATAAATGACAAAGTCCACGCCAGCTCACTCATAAAATACAACTTATTTGCAGACGGTAGTAATCTCTATGCCAGCAACTCAGACCTCCATTCCTTGATGAGAACTATGAACACTGAATTAACTAAAGTCGGGACCTGGGAAATACGCAATAAACTGACCTTAAACCTTGAGAAAACCCACTAAACGATCTTTCACAGAAGAAAAAACTTACCTCCAGACTTGAACCCCCTGCACCTTGGTAATATAGTCCTCAAATGCGAACAAAATACTAAATTCCTCGGAGTTATTGTTGATGAGAAACTTAACTGGAGAAACCACATACAAGCCAGTCACAGTAAAATCAATAAACAGTGCGGTATCATGTATCACACTCGACAGTCACTCACTCTCACAGCAATGAAAGAAATCTATCATGATCTTGTTCACCAACACCTGATACACTGTCACACACTATGGGGGGCCTCTGGCTCTTCAAAAACACAATCTCTGGTTACTGTACAAAAGAGAGTTGTACGGACAATGACCTACTTGAAAAAAACAAATCACACAAACGAAAAATTTGCTATATTGAAATTTTTAAAATTCGAGGATATTAACACTTACTGCTGTGCCCTCTTTGTTTACAAATCTATCAATCAGTTGCTTGACAATAATTACTTCCAGTTCCGGAATAATCAGAGATACAACTTAAGGCACCCAGAGCTACTAGGACCACCCCCCATGCGCTCCTCTCAGTCCCAGACCTCCATAAAATATCATGGTGTGAACGTGTGGAACAACTTACCCCTACACACAAGCAAAGACTACGCTCCCTTCCTTTAAATCATCTCTAAAAAAATATCTATTGTCGAAGTATTAATACTTCTTGTAACACTTCCAATATAATTATCTCAATAAACATATCAATCAATCAATCACTTCCTATATTTACAGTACCTGCTTTTATTGTACCATCAAAACCGTTTTATCGGAAATTATCATGTGAATAAATAAGTAATTACCATTGCAATAAACATAATTGCCAACTAGATATAATCCTGAAAGCTCTGTCCTCTTGTTCAACCTTATTACTGTACAACCCAGGTTGTACTGCTCCCTCATTATACTTATGTTTTTAAATTCCACTCTAATTTATATGTATCTGTGTATGTGTGTATATGTATATATATATATATATATATATATATATATATATATATATATATATATATATATATATATATATATATATATATATATATATATATATATATATATATATATATATATATATATATATATATATACATGTATATATATATATATATATATATATATATATATATATATATATATATATATATATATATATATATATATATATATATATACATGTATATATATATATATATATATATATATATATATATATATATACAGTATATATATATGTATGTATGTATGTATGTATGTGTATATGTATGTATAAATAAATAAAAAAAATAATAAAAAAAATAATAAATAATAAATAATCAAATAAATAAATATTGAAGTGATAACCGTGGTAACACTATGAGATGTTCTTATTACCACCATGCTATTGTACTATTCAAGATGATACTAAATGTTACATAAGACTTCCTTGAGATAAATGTATAGTATATATCAGGTGCCTCAAAGAGAGCTCAGGTTCTCAACTGGCTCAGCCATGTTAATATTGTTATTATTATTCACTCTGTATCTGTGTTTTTCTGGCTAAATAAACTGTCTCAATTCAATTCAATTCAATTCGACTGTATAGCTTACAACAAACACCTCAGGGGGCACTACTCAGTCGAGTGTTCATACCTGGAGCTGGCAGACTCCCGCCCCACTAGAGGTCACAGTTCAAGGTTGAAGAAGCAACAAGTCCAGAAAATTGTGAGAGTAAACTGTGTTTCAGGGAGAGACTTGTGAACTGTTTGAATAATCTGCCAGAAAGTGTTGTGGCGTCACCGAGTGTGAGCTCTTTCCAAATCAAACTTACCAACACTGGCGCGGGTACAGATGGGATCTGGACAAAAATCCCCTAGGACAAAAGCCCCTTGGGACAAAAACCCACCTGACAAAGGCCCCTGGACAAAACCCTTTCAGTTAGAGTGCAAAATAAGTTAGGTAAGGATTAGGTTAGGTTTTGCAGTCTTATGACATAATAAATTTGATAGTTTACATATCCGAGAAGTGTACTTAAACTGTAAATAATACAAAATAAAACTATTGATTTAACAAAATCTTATTCCTATTTATCCTAGAGGGCTTATACTAGGTGGGTTTATCATCGGGGGTTTATCCTAGGGGGGTTTATCCTAGGATTTTTTCCTAGGGGGTTTACCCTAGGAGGTTTATCCTAGGGGTTTGTCCTTGGGGGTTTATCCTAAGGGGGCATATCCTAGGGGGTTTATCCAAGGGGGGTTTATCCGAGGGGGCTTATCCTAGGGAGGTTTATTCTAGGGGGTTTATCCTAGGGGGACTTGTCCTACACTCGGTTCAGATACATCCTGGAGCCGGTGCATGCCCAGTACTTGCCAACAGTTCGTAACAGAGACGTATCCAACCGGCCAGTTTTCAGTTTATGATCCTAACCTAACCTAACCCATTTTGCACTTTAACTGCACTTTTGTCCTACTTTGCACACTTTAATTGAAGGGGTTTTGTCCAGGGGGCTTTTGTCCAGGGGGGGGGGGGTTGTCCTAAAGGGCTTTTGTTCGGACCCCAGGGCAGTGTGGTAGTGACTGGGACGTTGTGGTGGGTGATTGGGCCATGATTCTAGCCAAGGTCGCAGCCTCAGGCGGTAGCTCACCTCCTCACACACTCACACACAACCACCACCAGTTGGCAGCCTCCCTCCTTACCTCCACTTTCATACACACACTATTTACACCCCGTCATCATAGCAGCCTTAATCTTTGTCATTGTTTGTAGACCTGTACTGTTTCCTTCCTTACGTTGTATAACTACGTTATGTCCGTACATTGTAGACCTACACTGCCTATGTACAATGATTATGTACTACCTGCATTGTTTCCTTCCTTACGTTGTATAACTACGTTATGTCCGTACATTGTAGACCTACACTGCCTATGTACAATGAATATGTACTACCTGCATTGTTTCCTTCCTTACGTTGTATAACTACGTTATGTCCGTACATTGTAGACCTACACTGCCTATGTACAATGAATATGTACTACCTGCATTGTTTCCTTCCTTACGTTGTATGACGACGTTATGTCCGTACACTGTAGACCAGCACTGCCTATGTAAGTAAATGCTGAATCAGTGTGAAGTTGTACGACGATTTTAATGAATACATTTCTTTCACACACGTCCTTTATTGAACACGACCTTGACTGCCACGCCACACCTTTCGAGTTTCCCAAAGATACTGTTCATGACCTTGACTTTGTTGACCTGTGCTTCCTGTGTGACTATCATCCTGGTGGTGAATGATTGTGTTAACCACCGGATTCTCACACCACTTATTCACTTAACCGTGGGATGAGGTACACGGCATGCTGATAAAGTATTTTGATAACCTATTACGAGTGTGTATATATAGTATATACATACATACACACACACACACAGATGTATATATATATATATATATATATATATATATATATATATATATATATATATATATATATATATATATATATATATATATATGCAAATAAATCACTGTAGGTGAGCGTGATCCACGTATATGGTGATAACCACAAGGAAAAAGAAAACACGAAGTTCCCAAGCGCTTTTGTGTAATTCACATCTTCAGGGGTGAGTACAGACTAAAGTAGAAGTGCAGAACAAGTTATATATATATATATATATATATATATATATATATATATATATATATATATATATATATATATATATATATACAGAGGAGGGTGAGATCAGGTCCACAGAGATCAAGTATAGGTAATGACCCTACTAATCTTCACAAAAGCACCGCAGCGGAGAACGGTAGTCAGATCAGAGGGAAAACTGACCCAACCTTCTCACCTGATCACAAATCTTCTTAATTACAAAATTGTCCAATTTGTACATACCATTACTCAAATTCATGTTAACGGATTAGGTATGTTTAATGAGACTAGATTCTATAATGTTCCTACTGTCAATTGAATTACAAGGTAATATTGAGGAGGCATTATCCCAATCAATGCAATGTTTATTATCCCTCAAATGAACAAACAAGAGCATTGGATTCCTGGCCTGTCCTAACACTATATTCATGTCGTTTAAGTCTAGTTACAAGATCTTTACCTGTCTGGCCTAAGTAAAACATATTTCATTCCTTGCAAGGAACCTTATAAATGAAGCCACTTGTATTGTTGGGGGAGTTCTTGATTAACATTTGTTTAACAGTGCATGAGTTTTTAAATGCCACATTGACGTTCCAGGTTTTTAGTTGTAAAGGAATATATATATATATATATATATATATATATATATATATATATATATATATATATATATATATATATATATATATATATATATATATATACGTGTGTGTGTGTGTGTGTGTGTGTTTATATATGTACTGTATATACTTACACACACACACACTAGTTGAGTTACCCGGCTTCGCTCAGATGGAGGGACAGAGGATGGTGCACGACCATCCCTAAGGCCAAATGCACCTTCCTGCCACTTCTCCGCTGTCTCTTTCTTCAAAGTGTGAACCAAATCCCCCGGCTGGGGGGTCGTGGCCGGCCCCTGTGGTGCCGACTCAATCTTCATAAAGGGGCAGGAGATAGTGCAAGATCATTGCCTAGGCCTCCCGCACCTCTGTGCCAAAAGTTCTCCATCTCCAAAACTGTGAAAATGCAAAAAGAACACATAAATAATGGTTGCCCCTTGTGTAACGAGGATGGCCTGCCCTAGGGCCACCTAGGCGTGAATTTGTTTAAGGTGTAGACTGTAGAAGCTGTTGCCAACACAACAACCACATCCTGAGTTAACGAGTTGCATGACCCAGTGTCAAGGAATAGTCCGAGAAGACCGGACAACTCGCCAACTGCATTGGCTAACCATTACCCCGGAACACGATCCACAAAACGATTAACATCCAAGTCCCGAATTACTGCTGGGTAGGCAGAGGCAAATGAGGCAAATTGCATTAATAAACTTGCTCATAGTTTCATCGAACCAGGGTCCGTTCACTTGCGAGACGAGCATGTTGGCAATTGCACCACAGGTCGCCACAAGGTAAGTAAACACACACACACACCGAAGGGTCAAGACGTACCTGGCGCTCCTCTCGGAGCAGCCAGGTCAACTGTTAAGTTGGCCCATACCAACTCCCTCCCCTGAACCCTCCTCCCCACCGGAATATCAACAAGTTCACACCAGAAGTTACTATTTCATTTAGGAAAGGAATGGAACCAGTGTTAAACAGAGGTGAACAGTGGTGAACAGTGCTTAAGTCAGTGAGAACAACTCAACAGTAACAGTGGTACCCAAGTTGACCTTCACACAGTGAGGTCCCAGGTACCCAGTGATAACGGCCCGACCCATCAACCAGCGATGTGTTAATCCGTCTACGATAGGAAGGCCTGGGACCACACCTCACTCATAGAACACCGTCTGTGAGGGAACTACTACACCACGTGAGGCCCCTCATAACACCATCTGTGAGGGAATTACTACACCACGTGAGGCCCCTCATAACACCATCTGTGAGGCCCCTCATAACACCATCTGTGAGGGAATTACTACACCACGTGAGGCCCCTCATAACATCATCTGTGAGGAATTTACTACACCACGTGAGGCCCCTCATAACACCATCTGTGAGGGAACTACTACGCCACGTGAGGTCCCTCCTAACACCATCTGGGAGGGAACTACTACACCACGTGAGGTCCCTCCTAACACCATCTGGGAGGGAACTACTACACCACGTGAGGCCCCTCATAACATCATCTGTGAGGGAATTACTACACCACATCAGGTCCCTCACAACACCATCTGTGAGGGAACTACTACACCACGTGAGGTCCCTCCTAACACCATCTGGGAGGGAGTTACTACACTACGTGTTTGCTGTTCAACACCTACATTAATCTGTATGTTCACTGTATGTTCCTTCACCTTTCTCTAATGAAGGCTTTTGTTAAACCACCAATGTATGTAATAAGTCATTTATGTCCAATGTATATTTTCAGCCTTCAGGCTGCAGAACTTTTCCAATAAACCGTTAATTATTATTATTATTATTATTATTATTATTATTATTATTATTATTATTATTATTATTATTATTATATATATATATATATATATATATATATATATATATATATATATATATATATATATATATATATATATATATAATCAACAACCTCACCAGCCAGAACTCAAACCCTCAACCTAATGCATGGGACCAAGGAACATTACCAACCATGCCACAAGAGCACTAAAAGTAGTTCTAGACTATGTGATATTTCACACAAAGCCTGTTCATCGAGCTGATGGCACCGTGAACCTCTCATTGGCAACTGCCCGTGCTACTTATGTGGATGTCAGTAGCATTTTACCGAATCCAGCTGGTATGAAACACAAGGTACCATGTATACTTAATTTTTAGTCCATAGATGACGCGGACTTTGAATATATAATCAACGACCTCACCAGCTAGGTTCATGGCGCCATCAGCTCGATGAACAGGCTTTGTGTGAAATATCACATAGTCTAGAACTGCTTTTAATGCTCTTGTGGCATGGTCTACCGACCATGCCACATTGCCTGGTCCCATGCATTAGGTCGAAGGTTCGAGTCCTGGCTGGTGAGGTCGTTGATTATATGTTCAAAGTCCGCGTGTTCTATGGACTAAAAATGAAGTGTGTATATATATATATATATATATATATATATATATATATATATATATATATATATATATATATATATATATATATATATATATATATATATATATATATATATATAAAACAAAGAAGTATGTTTGTGTGTCTGCACGAGAATCCCGGAAACTACTTTACCGATCTGTAGTGATGATGGATGGTGTTATATGTAGTGATGATGGGTGGTGTTATATGTAGTGATGATGGATGGTGTTATATGTAGTGATGATGGATGGTGTTATATGTAGTGATGAAAGATGATTTTATATGTAGTGATGATGGGTGGTGATATATGTAGTGATGATTAGACAATAAAATAATAACAGTTTAATGCTAAAAAAATATACTTTGCTGTACCGTTGTAGTGAAAAACATGGTGGAACTTACATACACCGTTAATGAAATATTCATGGAAGCAGAAGTTTTGGGGAGTGAACAGTGAGACAATGTGGAGCGTCCCAGAGGGTGGCGTCCTACCGTGGCCTAGCGAATGAGCCGCCAGGACCAAACTTGGCATGGATAGAAAGTGTTTCATTGCTTCTCTCATGGACAGTTCTATGTTGGATGCTCCAGAGTGGGAACAATTCTTACAGGGGATTAATAGAACAACCACTCTAGCAGAAGTGTGGAACAAAATTAGAGCCATTACCAAGTCACCCACCCCAGTCTAACTTCACAGCCCTGCAGAATATGCTGACATGCTAGCAGACCAATGGTCCAGTGTGTCACAAATCACTTCCCTGCCTCCTGACATACAGCAATATCTTAAAACCACACACATTAATAGGGGGCTTCAATATTGAAATAGCCTGTTCCTCACCAGACCTTACCGACCAGTTTCCTATAACTCACCACGAACTAACAACAGCGTTAATAAAAAGGTAAATCATCCTTCCCTGGTGAGGATGGCATAACCTATAATATCTTGAGATTGTTTAATGAGGTCCCTAACCACCCACTGCTTGACCTGTATCAAATGAGCCTCACACAGGGTATTCTGCCTAAGACATGGACTTGGACTCAAGAAAACATAGTACCAATCCCTAAAGCTAACTCTCCAAACTTTAGGCCCATTTCACTCACATGCTGTATGTGTAAAGTCCTTGAAAGAGTTGTTCTCAACCGTCTCATGTTTCAAGTCAAAGACAAACTGGCCCCTAATCTGTATGGGTCTATGCCCGGGTGCAGCACACAGACATGCATTGCAGAATATCCTGTTCAATCAAAAGATAAGACACAAACAGCCTTCATAGACCTTAAATCAGCCTTTGATGTAGCTAATAAAGACATTATACTTGAGCAACTATCTAATTTGGGCATCCAAGGTAACCTTCTGACATGGATAAAGGGTTATCTGTCCAACAGGTATGCCAGTGTTCTGTTTAAGGGAGTTAAGAGTACCAGAATGAGAGCATTTGAGCTTCGTATGCCCTAGGGAGGATTGCTAATTTCTATGCTCTTTAATATACTGATACACAAGCTTATTGCTGTCATTCCAGTTCAGCCAAACGAGGCTGTAATATGCTATGCTGATGATATCTGCATTATGACAGACCAAGCTCAGGCTCTAAGCCTTGCTGGATATATTTGCTCAGAGGACTGTGGAATGTGGTCACATAATATCTGTTGATAAGACGAGGGTCCTCAATCCCTGTCCTGCTCACCCTCTGCCTCTGGAATTATGTAGCTCTTATAAATATCTTGGAATTTGTGTGAATGATGCAAACTTTGTCGGCAACTTTCGTGCCAACTAATGCAACGCATTAAACCCCTCAGAACCCTTGTTGGCAAGGGCTATGGAATTAACGTCGCCTTTGCTCGTACTTTCTATTTTCACTTCATTCTCTCTGTAATTGACTATCATGCTCTCCATCTTGTGACTATTCTGCCTAAACAACTCAACAGTCGTGTTCTGACCTCACCCAGTTGTGTTCTGACCTCACTCAGTTGTGTTCTGACCTCACTAGAGGAAAGGTCACAGCAGGCTTAGCTCCCGGGGATTAATTGTCGGTAATGGCTAGTGCTACTTGTGAACAGGGCTGTGCCCTTCAGAGGGCCAAGGAAGAAATCTTGAAATTAAAGGAAGTGATAGCGAGGATGGTGGAAGAAATGAGACAAGGAAAGCCCGTGTCTGACGAAAACTCAGGCGAATGAAAGGTTGTGAGGAGAGGGACGACCAAGCTGGTGGTGAAAAAACACACCAAGGTGGTGAAAAAACCCACCAAGGATACGAGAACAACAGCTAAGTGTACCAACTCTTTCAGTCCTTTGATAGACAAATTGGACGTTAGCATAGTCAGGGACAAGACTGACAAGGAAGGTACGAAAACCTTAATTGTTGGCGACTTCCAGATACGGTACCTGGACAGAGCTTTTTGTGGTAAAATAAAAATTGGATGAGGGTGTGTTTGCCAGGAGCTGGGGTGTGGGATATAGTTGACAGGATGGACAATATCTTATCTGGTAATGGGAACAAACCCATTATCTGCCTTAGTGCAGAAATAAATAAGGAAATAAAAGCAGAGTGGAATACAGAAACAATTTGGATAGAATTAATCGATGGTAGGGAAAAATGAATCACAGGAGTAATATATAGACCTCCTAATCTTGATAGAGTTAATGAGCTACTTATTTGGGATGAAATGGACAGGGCTTCCATACATAGCAAAGTCTGTATAGTAGGCGACTTTAACTTTAGCCAAATAGATTGGATTGACCTCACGGGTAACTCAGAATCAGAGGATTTTCTTGAAACAATCCAGGACTGTTACCTAAGCCAACATATAACCGAACCCACCCGGGGTAATAATATACTCGATTTAGTTTTGTCAAACAGAGAAAAACTCATTAGTAATGTCGAGGTAGGGAACAAACTTGCTAACAGCGATCACAAAAAAAAATAGATTCCAGTTAGAATTTCAGGGCAGCCGCAAGGAAAATTCCACTAAAGTCCCAAATTTCATAAGGGCAAACTTTGATAGTTTGAAGAGTCAGCTGAGAGAAGGGGTATCACGCTTGGGGGGTGAATTACATGACCTCACATGAGGTGACCTCACACAATGTACCCACAGAGGGCGACCTCACCTTACCTGGAGACCCAACGGTTGAGGATGGCCTAATAACGAGATCTGAGGTTGCCGAGTTCCACAACAATTTAAATAATGAGTTACTTAATGCACAAAGGCAGAACATACCATACTGTTAACGCTCATAGGAGCGTTATTGGTTTGTTGCTGGAGAAATAAACCCTCAACGTTGACGCGTACCATATAATTCGGTCAAAACCTGTTAAAGAACATTTCTCATATAACTAATGCTGTTATCTCAGGACACATCATATGAATAATACAATCAATATACAGTACATAGCCTGTTAACATCTTAAATATAACTCGCATGTTATAACTATTGATACAGGAGACAATTGGTATAATATGATCAAATTACAGTACACAAATATACTTATTAAAGTTATTTAGAGTTTCTTAGCAGATTCTAATACTTCACGATCACTCACGTTTTTGGGCCTAGTGGTCTGAACCAACGTGTTGTCTGGCCTGTAGAAATCAGTAGACTACCCTCGAGGGCAATCTCAGCCCGGAGGCGAGGGCCATATGTTTTCGTATTGAAACACCTCAGCAGATTGGTCAGCAAATTCGTTGTCAACACTATATCTCTTATCTCATCTCCTCTCTCTCTCTCTCTCTCGCCTAGTTTATCTTATTATGGTTATCCCTCTCTTTCTCTCTCTTCTAGCTTATCTTACTGTGGCGGTAACACTCACCCTGTCGGGCTTCGCACGAAATCACGGCATATTATTAGATTCACTCTCCCACCCCTTCCAACAGGCAGAGTTTCGTCACTGGGCATATTAACACTGAGTCCTTTGTCTTCACATTAACACTTCGCACCAGGCCATCTTTGCTTGGTAGAGCTTCCAGTACTCTCCCTAGCATCCACTGACTTCTGGGAAGGGGTTGTCCAGAGATGATCACGATATCCCCAGTGTGGAGATTACGGCGAGTTTTGAAGAACCTTTGTCGCTGACGTAATGTTGGGAGATATTCTTTTACCCACCTTTTCCAAAATTGGTCCGCAATGAATTGGGCATGCTTCCATCTTCGTCGGTACCCTTCTGTCATGGACCGATCGCCTCCGGTGGACAGTGTCTCCGTTGATGATCTCTTCTACGGCGCAGAACACAGTGCTGAGGCGTTCATCGTCTAGTGTCTGGGTGCCCACCACTACCTGGAGGACCTTCCTTACAGTGCGGATTTGTCACTCACACACTCCTCCCATGTGAGAGGTTGTCGGGGGGTTGAACTGCCATTCTATCTGTTTCTGTAGAAGGGCATTCCCGACCTTGTCACTGTTGTTCCAGCCGTTCACCGCCTCTCGTAACTCTCGGTTAGCTCCAATCATGTTGGTTCCCCTGTCAGACCGAACACGCTTGGGAGGTCCCCTGCGGCAAGTGAATCTTGTTAGGGCATTGAGGAACGAGTCGGTGTCTAGTGAGGTGAGGACTTCTAGGTGTACGGCTCTGGTGGTCAGGCAGGTGAATAAGCATCCCCATCTCTTCGCCCGGGCTCGTCCTTGTTTAACCAAAAAAGGGCCGGAGCAATCAATTCCAGTGTAGGTGAACGGCCGGCCTCCTAGGCGCACTCGATCTTCTGGCAGGTCGGCTTGGCGTTGATGGGTAGGCCTCCAGTTGCTTCTTCGACAAGTCACACACGTCCGTATTGTGCGGTCGAGTAATTTTCAGCACTTAGGTATCCAGTACGTCTCACGTATTATGGCAAGAGTGTGTTCTCGTCCTGAGTGTCCAGCTCTAGTTGAGTGTACCTCTCTCACGATGAGCCCCGTGATCCTGTTGTCCCTTGGTAATAGTATGGGATTCTCCTGGTCTGGGTGGAGAGCGGCGTGCTTCAGTCGGCCACCTACTCTGATCAGACCGTCTGTGTCTAGATGAGGTTCCAGCCGCCTTATGTCGCTACCTCTCACGGGTTGTCCCTGTAGTAACATTCCTAGTTCTCGAGGGAATCCTTTCCTTTGCATGAATCTTAAGACAGCTAATTTCGCCTCTTCCAATTCGCTGACCTGGAGCCGATTTTTTCGGTGATGTTTGTTCTTTCGCTTCCCAAGCCGCCATTCTATAAACCTTCTAATCCACGCTACGCTCTTCAGAAGTCGATGCCACGATGAGTACCTGGCCCATAGCTTATCGAGGATACCCTCCCCCTGGTCAACGTTCGCCGTCAGCACCGTGGTTTCCTTCTTCACCTGTGGGTCTCCGTCTGTGAGATCTGGAATCCTCAATGGACTCTTTGGCCAACTGTCTTCTTCCAACAAGAGGAAAGCAGGTCCCCGAATCCACCTGCCCTCCTCGTTGAGCTCTGCTCCATGTAATCCACGACTAGCGTCGTCGGCCGGGTTCAGTGCCGACGTCACGTGGCGCCATTGTTCTACCTTGGAGTCCTCGTGTATCGTTGCCACTCGATTGACCACGAAGGACTGGAAGCGTCTTTCGGTGTTTCGTATGTATTGAAGGACTGCCGTACTGTCTGTCCAGAACACTGATCTGTCTATATGTAATTCAAGCTCTTGCCGTAGTTGTTTGTCTGCCTTAGCAGCCAGTACTGCCGCGCAGAGCTCAAGTCGAGGTATGGTCTGCTGTTTCAGAGGGACTAGCTTGGCTTTGTCACACACGAAGGAGATATGGTGAGTTCCATCTTCACACGTGGTTCTCAGATACGATAGAGTTCCCTATGCTCGTTGGGAGGCGTCGCAGAAGTGATGAAGTTGCGCGGTAGTCACTGGATTCATATCCTCTGGTCGGTAGCACCGTGGAACGTGAACTCGTGATAGGTGAGGTAGTTCATCCAGCCATGTACATATAACCTGAATGTTGTACACACTTCACCCACAAATCCCTTTCATTTATGTATTTCTTCATGGTTCCTTATCATCATTGTTTGATAGACTATGGTGTCACTGGTATAGGAAGATCAGCTGTTAGTTATAATCACTTGCGTGCGTGTCCGAGCGAACGCTAACTACCAGTCCGCCCAGACCAAACATTACGACACTGTCCGGGTGTTCTGAAACCTTAGCTCACTAGGTGCGCGCCTCCCTGTTCGGAAATGAACGCTCACAGCCCGGTACGCGCAGACCGAAGCTTTACGACACTGTCCAGGTATTTAAGACACTTCACTCTGTTACGAGTTGGGGATTTAGAATATAGTTAAAAGCCTACCCAGATCCCAACAGGCAACAACAATAAAAAAACAAAGACAATCGGACTATAAAAGGGTAGACAAAGGATGCGAGTTTATGTTGTGTATAATAAAGTACCATAAATTCCTTAACAAAATATTCAGCTTTCTATAATTTACCCTTAACCATACTTAACCTAAACATTAACAGTATATACATATTTATACAACATACAACAATTCTAAAGCATGTGGAGGTGGGGAGGCAATATAAGATTACAAATACTTAAGTGCGGAGCTGAGATGGCTGACGAGTAAGGCTGAGTATTGTAGAAGACGGTAGGTAGTCACTGTGCCGTAGGTTTTCAGGATAGGTGATCCTGTGGTCACTTCCCAGAGTGAACTGCCCTCTCATCGAACTGGAGCTGATGAAGAAGACTTGTAGGAGGTGACGCAACACCCAGGACATGGAGAAGGGAAACCCCGGACTGGTAACTAAGACTAGTCATACTCGTGTTTCGTCCCTAGATGGCGTTGCTCGTGGTGCTGGGTAGGTAGATCAGGACAATTGATGGCGCGGTTCGTAACAACTCAAACACAGAACACTCGCTATCACTGTCTCGCTGCTGACGACGCACGTGATCCACCCACTATGGGTGGGTGGGCGATCGACGAGCCTATGCTCTCCCACGCTGAACTCCGGCGTTGGTCCTTCGACAGTCCTCCCGTATACGTTTTGACTGTTAACGCTCATAGGAGCGTTATTGGTTTGTTGCTGGAGAAATAAACCCTCAACGTTGACGGGTACCATATAATTCGGTCAAAACCTGTTAAAGAACATTTCTCATATAACTAATGCTGTTATCTCAGGAAACATAGTATGAATAATACAATCTATATACAGTACATAGCCTGTTAACATCTTAAATATAACTCGCATGTTATAACTATTGATACAGGAGACAATTGGTATAATATGATCAAATTACAGTACACAAATATACTTATTAAAGTTATTTAGAGTTTCTTAGCAGATTCTAATACTTCACGATCACTCACGTTTTAGGGTCTCGTGGTCTGAACCAACGTGTTGTCTGTCCTGTAGAAATCAGTAGACTACCCTCGAGGGCAATCTCAGCCCGGAGGCGAGGGCCATATGTTTTCATATTGAAACACCTCAGCAGATTGGTCAGCAAATTCGTTGTCAACACTATATCTCTTATCTCACCCCCCCTCTCTCTCTCTCTCTCTTGCCTAGTTTATCTTATTATGGTTATCCCTCTCTTTCTCTCTCTCTTCTAGCTTATCTTACTGTGGCGGTAACACATACAGAAAACTCAGATCAAACAACAATGACCCTAAATGGATAAATAATTATTTAAAGACTATTATTGGACAAAGGAAGGCTATAGGTAGGAGGATAAATCATGGTGAAGTCTATCTCCGAGATTATTATAAGGTATTGGCTGGAAGGGTTAAGACCGAGATAAGAAAAGCAAAGAGGAATAATGAATTAAAGATAGAAAGGGAGGCGAAGTCAAACCCCAAAGGATTCTATCAAATGTATCAAACTAAAACACGAGAAAAGATTGGACCAATACAGTCGCATACTGGCGAGCTAACTGATAATGACGGAGAAATGAGCAATAATCTGAATAAATGTTTTTAAACAGTTTTCACCACCGAAAATTTAAACATGATACCCGAGGCACCGACTCTATCCAGAGATAGTGAAGAAAATAAATTAAGCGAGATAGTAGAGACTAGTAACGATGTTAGTAAGCAAATAGACAAACTAAAGCCTAATAAGTCACCAGGTCCCGATGAGATATTTGCCAGAGTATTAAAGGAATGTAAGGAAGAGCTTAGTATGCCCTTAGCAAAGTTGTTTAACATGTCCTTAAAAACGGGTGTAGTACCAGAATCCTGGAGGATAGTGAATGTAATACCGATTTTCAAGAAGGGAGATAGATCACTATCCTCTAACTATGGACCAATCAGTCTAACATTAATTGTAGGCAAATAACTGGAAGCATTCATTTCAAACACTATTCGAAATCACTTGGAGAAGCACAAGATGATCAATGATTCCCAACATGGCTTCACAAGCGGGCGTTCATGTCTAACGAATCTATTAACATTCTTATCATCTGTTTTCGAATGAGTGGACGAGGGGCACAATTATGATGTGGTATATCTCGACTTTAGCAAAGCCTTCGACTGAGTCCCCCACGAAAGACTAATAAGAAAAGTGGAGGCTCATGGCATTAAAGGAGATATTCTAAAATTGATTAGGGCGTGGTTACAGGACAGGAAACAGCGAGTGAGCATTAACGGCACTAAATCCCATTGGAGCAATGTCACTAGTGGAGTTCCCCAAGGCTCAGTACTTGGACCATTATTATTTATTATATACATAAACGACATAGATATCGGCATAGACAGCAACATAAGTAAATTTGCTGATGGCACTAAAATAGGACGTGTTATCAAATCTGACGAGGACTCTGCAAAACTACAGGAAGATCTAAACAAATTTTTTTGAATGGTCTGAAAAATGGTAGATGAAATTTAGTGTGGACAAATGTAAAGTACTCAGTATAGGAGATGTAAACAGGGAAACCAGATACCAGATGAACAACGATGTTATTGAGAAATCCGACTGCGAGAAAGATTTAGGAGTAATGATATGCAGGAATCTTAAGCCAAGTAAACAATGTGTATTTGCTCGAAACAAGGCTCATAGAGTACTTGGGTTCGTACAAAGGAGTGTTAGTTACAAGACTAGCAAAATCATTTTAGAACTATACCTTGAGCTTGTGAGACCTCACTTGGATTACGCAGTTCAATTCTGGTCACCATATTACAGAATGGATATAGAATACTTGGAAGGAATCCAGAGGAGAATGACAAGACTAATCCCAGGCATTAGGAACCTTGAGTACAGAGACAGGTTAACGCATCTTAATTTGTAATTTGCACTCCCTCGAGAGAGGTAGAGTAAGGGGCGATATGATAGAGGTGTTTAAATGGAAGTCAGGGCTAAACAAAGGGGACATTACCGAGGTACTCAAACTATCCAACCAGGAGCGAACTCATAACAATGGTTTTAAATAAGACAAATTTAGGTTTAGGTGCGAAATAGGTAAACATTGGTTTGGAAATAGAATAGTGGACGAGTGGAACAAGTTACCAAATATCATCAATAACCGGAATACGCTGGATAGCTTCAAACATAGGTTGGCTGTATATATGAGCAATAGGGGTTTGGTGTAACCGGGACTGCCCAGTATGGGCCAATAGGCCTGCTGCAGTTTTCTCCATTCTTATATACTTATGTTCTTAGTGCAAAATGAAGCCATGCTCATCATTCTAGGATGCCCCAAAATCCACCAGAATTGTAAACATGAGGAAAGAGCTCGGGCTGCCCTCCCTATCTGAGAGGATAGCTCTACTTAATACCATGTTTTGTGTCAAAGATTTGAAGCAACGCTCTTGTGCATTATGCAGAAGACCCGACAGCCGCACCCTTATCCACTACTTCCTAAGATGTCCCCACACACAACGCTTCCGTGACGCCTGCTGGACCAGCACTCCATGACCCCCTGACGGAGACACGATGATCCTCCCCACACTGGCCAGATATTATGTAAATAACATTGATTATGTGTTAAAGGAATATCCTTCCTTCCTTAGGCTTTAGCAAGCCCCTTTATAATATTTATACTGTATATACTTGTCACACTTGCCAGATGCTTCTGGTGTTATTGTACAGGGGTACCTAGTAACAGCACTAGGATACCGCTTCCTCTATCAAGGAATAAACAATTGAAATTGAAATTGAAATGAACAATGGTCCCCAAACTACAGCTCAAACTAAGTTGATGTTCTATCGAAGTAATCCCGACTATCTCGCTAACCTTCCACAAAAGACTCTCTTTGGGGCGTGGCTTCATAAAAGTGTTGCAGATCTCTTGAAACTGAATATCCCAATCACCCCAGACGAACCCATTAATGCCATTCCTCCTTGGCTGGATATATCAGTTCCTATTAATTAAATCGATGTGATGAGATGTGTCACACTAGAAACTATTAACAGACACATAGAGATTATTAAATCAAGTGAATGTTATGCTTTTACTGATGGTTCTGTGCAGACAAACACAGGTAGAACAGGCTGTCCAATTGTAATTCATAAAGCAAAAAATTATAATGTCAAACAAGCAAAGGCTGAACAACTGGGCCAGCACAACTCAAACTGAACTAACTGGAATCTACGTAGCTACAGACTACCATAAAAAAATGGAAGTGGGGTGATATTCTGTGACTCTCTAAGTGCTTTTAAATCAATGACCAGCCCGTCAGGTTCTATGTCTAAAGTTGTATGTGATATTTAAAGAACAACTCTCGTATCGAATTTGTGTGGAATTAGGTCATGTTGGAATTAGGTATCATGACCGTGCTGATAGACTGGCCAATGAGGCATGTAACTCTGATCTAGAAGAACTGAGAAATGCAGAGAGACCTGACAGTTGTAGCATTAGTAAATATGACAAATTATGTGACAAGAGGTACCAGTATGGCCAGCATAAGGACAGAACCAGACAATGTGATGTAGTCGTGGCCAGACTTAGGCTAGGATACAGATACATTTGGCAAGTTAGTAACACTGAATCCATTCCGGAACACTCAGCATGTAAACTTTGTGATAAATCTCTAAAGGATACACTTGAACACTACATTATTGAATATGACCCTGTCAAAGACTTCAGGCCACCTGGCTTATTGTATCATGAACTTTGCAATTACTATATTGAATCGGGGGTGCTTGGGGACATTCTTGCTGTTTATCCCAAATTTGGTAGCCCACACTGATTAGTCTTCAATTAGAATATGACGTCCAATGTATATGACCCACTGTCTTGCATGGCAGTGAACATTGACATCGCCCACATGACTCTGACCTATATACACTGCTAATGAATATGATGTATGTTTTTTGTGTACGAACCTCTGTCCTGCCTGGCAGTGAGAAGTGATACCACCCTCAGTGTCAAGACCTGACTGAATTACTCGGAATAGTCAAACTGTACTCCAAGCTTTGTCAATAAATTTGTTAAACCTAAAAAAAATAATATATAGCAGTTGGGTAATATATAACACTGTTAGATATGTCAAATATAATATTGACGAATCAAAATTCACAACTGTATTGGTACAGTGGGGATCAAAAGTCTTGAACACTTGACAGTATTTGGCATGTAAGTACCCGAAGATCTTAGTTATTAAGGAGAGTTTTATCCCATTTTGTGGTTCAGGCATAATATGCGTTGACAAGTAGTGTTATTAGTATATCCCAATCATATATGTATAACTCGGAAGTAGATGCCAGATATTGCTAAGTGTTCAAGACTTTTGACCCCGACTGTACCTATAAAGTTGTGAATTTTGATTCGTCAATATTATATTTGACATATTTATACAGTGTTTTTTAAGATCCTGAAACTAAACGCGTATTTGAAGTCTAATTGGGAAGAACCCATGACCTGTTACATTAGTCAGGGTGAGAATATCACAAGTCAATATGACACTGATTAATCCCACTCCTTTGTGATTACTCCCACTCTTTTCTGATTATTTTCACTCCTTTCTGATTATTCCCACTCCTTTCTGATTATTCTCACTCATTTCTGATTATTCCTGCACCTTTCTGATTATTCCCACACCTTTATGATTATTCCTACTTCTTTCTAATTATTCCCACTCCTTTCTGATTATTCCCACTCCTTTCTGATTATTCCCACTCATTTCTGATTATTCTCACTCATTTCTGATTATTCCTGCACCTTTCTGATTATTCCCACTCATTTCTGATTATTCCTGCACCTTTCTGATTATTCCCACTCCTTTCTGATTATTCCTACTTCTTTCTAATTATTCCCACTCCTTTCTGATTATTCCCACTTTCTGATTATTCCCACACCTTTATGATTATTCCCACTCCTTTCTGATTATTTTCACTTCTTTCTGATTATTTTCACTCCTTTCTGATTATTCCCACTTCTTTCTGATTATTCCCACTTTCTGATTATTCCCACTCCTTTCTGATTATTTTCACTTCTTTCTGATTATTCCCACTCATTTCTGATTATTCCCACTTCTTTCTGATTATTCCCACTTTCTGATTATTCCCACTCCTTTCTGATTATTTTCACTTCTTTCTGATTATTTCCACTCATTTCTGATTATTCCCGCACTTTTCTGATTATTCCCACTTTCTGATTATTCCCACACCTTTATGATTATTCCCACTCCTTTCTGATTATTCCCACTCATTTCTGATTTTTCCTGCACCTTTATGATTATTCCCACACCTTTATGATTATTCCCACTTCTTTCTGATTATTCCCACTTTCTGATTATTCCCACACCTTTATGATTATTCCCACTCCTTTCTGATTATTCCCACTCCTTTCTGATTATTTTCACTTCTTTCTGATTATTTCCACTCCTTTCTGATTATTCCCACTCCTTTCTGATTATTTTCACTTCTTTCTGATTATTTTCACTTCTTTCTGATTATTTCCACTCCTTTCTGATTATTCCCACTCATTTCTGATTATTCCCACACCTTTATGATTATTCCCACTCCTTTCTGATTATTCCCACTCCTTTCTGATTATTTCACCTTTCACTCCTTTCTGATTATTCCACACTCTTCTTTCTGATTTTTTCACTTCTTTCTGATTATTTCCACTCCTTTCTGATTATTCCCACTCATTTCTGATTATTCCCACACCTTTATGATTATTCCCACTCCTTTCTGATTATTCCCACTCCTTTCTGATTATTTTCACTTCTTTCTGATTATTTCCACTCCTTTCTGATTATTCCCACTCCTTTCTGATTATTCCCACTCCTTTCTGATTATTTTCACTTCTTTCTGATTATTTCCACTTCTTTCTGATTATTTCCACTCCTTTCTGATTATTCCCACTCCTTTCTGATTATTCCCACTCCTTTCTGATTATTTTCACTTCTTTCTGATTATTTCCACTTCTTTCTGATTATTCCCACACCTTTATGATTATTCCCACTCCTTTCTGATTATTCCCACTCCTTTCTGATTATTTTCACTTCTTTCTGATTATTTCCACTCCTTTCTGATTATTTCCACTCCTTTCTGATTATTCCCACTCCTTTCTGATTATTCCCACTCCTTTCTGATTATTTTCACTTCTTTCTGATTATTTCCACTTCTTTCTGATTATTCCCACTCCTTTCTGATTATTTTCACTTCTTTCTGATTATTTCCACTTCTTTCTGATTATTCCCACTCCTTTCTGATTATTTTCACTTCTTTCTGATTATTTCCACTTCTTTCTGATTATTCCCACTCCTTTCTGATTATTCCCACTCCTTTCTGATTATTTCCACTTCTTTCTGATTATTCCCACTCCTTTCTGATTATTTTCACTTCTTTCTGATTATTTCCACTCCTTTCTGATTATTTCCACTTCTTTCTGATTATTCCCACTCCTTTCTGATTATTTTCACTTCTTTCTGATTATTTCCACTTCTTTCTGATTATTCCCACTCCTTTCTGATTATTTTCACTTCTTTCTGATTATTTCCACTTCTTTCTGATTATTCCCACTCATTTCTGATTATTCCCACTCCTTTCTGATTATTCCCACTTCTTTCTGATTATTTCCACGAAGGGCCACAGCACAGTGTTTCTATTTTGCCCAAAATTGACAAGTCTGAGATCTGATATTACCGGCTACCTACAGGGTTGAAGGATCTCACAGCTTGAGCGTAACAAGTTGTGCAGACTTAGTAGCCAAGTCAAAACATCTTCTAGGTTAACAATATAAAATCCGGATCCCAAGAAAATTAAGAACCCACTATTATTTTTCACTTGATAATTATACTACCATAACGCTACCCTGGGGTTATGAAGGTTAGGTTAGGTTAGGCTAGGTTAGTGTCAGGACGAGTAAGAACTTTAAAGCTAGTTTGTTTTGGTGGTGGTTTACTTGGGATTAGTCGGTGCTTCGGTTTGGGTTAGAATTGTTTGAAGAGTTTATGTGAGAGGCAGGCATATGGGTGTTGGAACTTGGTGGCAGGAGTCACGCACCCGATGCAAGTTAGGGTCGCCCTGGCTAGTGGAGTGTGGAAGGAGAGTGTTCCCGCTGTATTGGAATTTTGGTGATAGTGTATATTAACTTGCATCCAGTGGTCATTAGAGATATAATGGTAGGTGTCAAGTATGGTTGACTGTTATATAAATTTAGAGTTTACGAGTGTGTTGGAGCAGAGGTGGCTGTCCGGGTGACCGGTGTTGTGGCCTAGCGGAGAGTTGCATCATGTGGTCTCACCTGCTGTTATTAGCGACATTGATAATAGTGATAACAGTGGTTACACTACGTCAGATTGTGGTAAAAGTTTTATAATTGTGTTTATATTACTGTGTGAACAACTCTACGAATCAAGGGGTAGTTTAATAATACCTTGTGGTGTTAAAGTTAGTCATTTGTGTTATATATCAATCAATTTAAATTATATATAACTATAAACGCCTTGGGTTAAGGACGTTCAGGTGACGGGCAAGTGAAAGGGAATGATTGAAACCCATCTTTTGACGCATTCAATATTTATTGATGTGGTCAAAACCTGCAGAGAACAAGGCGTTCATTATTATTACATGGTGATCTATCTGATACATAATTAGTTCGTCTCACACAATTTGTCTTAATTATAATTGATTATTGAGCATAGTGACATAATACAAAGTTCATAACTCTATTAATCTTAGCTTTGCCTCATTCTGCATTGTCTTATTACTCCAGGTTAGGCAGAAACGAGTAGGCGTAATTAGTCAACAATATTTCAGTACCGAGGGGTATGTCTTCACGTATGCTATACTTACAAGTGCGGGTCAGTGCAGATCAGTATGGTGTTCCAAGAGACAACAGTACTGCTTAAATTGTCTCAGAATAAATTCTTGGACAGGATTGTGTGGTGTTTATCAGTGCGAGCAGAAGGCTGCTCCTTACAGCATCACTCGAGGGCTGGTCCTTACAGCATCACTCGAGAGAGCGATCTCCTGGAGTCCAGGCGGCCACGTCACCCTTTAAACCATACATTTAGTGGTATCAGGACCTCTTGTCTGTAAACACCGCCCACCCCCCAATCTTTGTTAGGGTAAAGCAGCAGACGCCAGCACTCAAACGCCAGTACTCACTTGTCAGTACTGACGCCAGCGGTGATAACACTCCCGGCGGTGCCAGAGCCTGGCGAGGTCACAGGTCGCGTGGGGGCATCACTCGGGAGGGCGATCTGCGTCATGAGTGCCACGCCACCCTAAACTATACATTCAGCAGATTCAGGATCTCTTGTCAGTAAACACCACTCCCCCCCAGCAGCAAATTTTTGACGAGGCAACAGCAGGCTGAGAGATCCAATGTTTTTTCGGGCAAGGCAGCGATCGTCAGCAACGGACACCAGCATAATAAGCCAGCGGCGATAACAATAACTATTTGAGTATCTTAGTGAATGTTTAGATTGTTGTTTTTGTTTATCTTTTTCTTTTGTTAATGTTTGCATTTTAACAAGTTTCAAGTTCCATGGTCCCACCTAGTGTGTGAGAAATTCACATATTGAGTAGCACCCTCACAGTTAGGTTTGGTTATGTTAGGTTTGCATTAGGGAGTTTAATCATCAAGGAAATTAAGCTGGGTTTTATCTTCATGGGATCACAAAATTCAATTATGATAACCAAAACCAATCCGTCGTAACCAAATCAATCGTGAACTAAGTGATAATGACATTAAACTTATTTAACCTTAGGCCGTCTGTAAACTTAACGTCAAGCATAGAGGTAAAAAGAGCAACTTTTTGACATGTTCAAATATTCTCATTCAGCTCTCCGAGACAAGCAGGTATACTGGTGGAGGGGCCTGAGGTCCTGTTGACCTGGTGAACCACACCAGGGAGGATGGGGCTGGTCCCAACAGACCTGGACGTTTATTGTCCAGGTTAGCAAAAACCTTCTAGAGAAATACTTGAAATGAATAGAAAAATAAAAATTAGATACTTTGGTTATATATTTAGGGATCAGGGGATAATAACAGAAATATTAAAAGGGCAAAGTTGAGGGTAGGAGGACCAGAGGAAGGCAGAGACTGGGATGGATGAATGAAATAAAAACCTGGGTCCACAGAGAGATACAAAATCTTGGAGGATTGGTAAAAACAGCCCAAGAACGCTTAGAGTGGAGGACTGTGGTCACCAATGCCTAAAGACTGGTACTTGATAACAGAACAATCTTCCAAGACTCAATGGCAGCAGTACAATGAACTATAGGCCTTTCTCTTTTTCAGCAAAGGATAAACGACTTTAACTAACACATCTTTACGGTGGGGGGGGGGGCAGGGCCGGATTTACCAATAGGCCAAGTAGGCCATTGGCCTAGGGCCCACCGGTATCTGGGGCCCACTGAAACTAATTTGTCGCGCAGCGTGCCAGCGTATAACCTTGTTTCAAGTGTACACCGAGTATTTCATTATATAATTTATATAATATATTCAAAACCATAAGGGCCCCTGTACAATAAGTATAGGGCCGCAGTGGTCTTCAACTGGTGGGCCATGGCCCTCTGGTGTACAGCTCAACTGTTGTACAGTTAATTAAACTGGTCTCCAAGCCAGAATAAAGGCTATGAATCCCCTAGCATATTATGTCTCTTGTGCAGGTCACTCCTTGAACCTTGTAGGAACATCAGCTGCCAGCAGTTGCCTTGGGTCTGTTTCATATTCCAGATTTTTGCAAGCCTTATACAACTTCTTCTCAGCCTCCACACATAGATGGGATCACTTGAAAGCTGCACTACCTGCTGAAGGGAATGTAGTGAAATCCCTTTCAGAAACTCGCTGGAGTGCGAGGGCTGATGCTGTTAAAGCAGTGTTTTTACATTACCTTGAGATAAAGTCAGCACTGGAGAACATATGTTCTGACAGTAGACAAACTGTGGCTACAAAGCTTGAAGGTGAAGGCCTCATAAGACAAATGGAAGCATTTGAAACAGCACTTCTTACTGTAATATGGTATAAAATCTTTACAAGGTTTAATGCAACCAGCTTATCACTTCAAAAAGTTGAGACCGACCTTCTGTCGGTTGTGAAACTGTATGAGAGTTTGATCTCCTTCGTCTCAGAAATGAGACAGGGTCAGTTTGATGAAATAGAAGATCAGGCTAGGGTTTTTGCTGAGCCTGTCTACACAGAGACAACAAAAAGAACAAAAAAGAGAAAACAATTCTTTGATGAATCAGTTGGCACTGAAACTCAACTTGATCTACGTGAGAAGCTCAAGGTGGACAATTTCTACACCATATTAGATTGCCTTAGGAATGAATTAGAGCACAGAGTGAATGCCTACTCAGAAATAAAGAAGCTGTTTAGCTTCTTAACGGAGTATGACAGTATGAAATATGATGATCTCAAAGCCCAACTGGAATTGGTTGTCAGTACCTATTCCAGTGACCTGGAAGCATCTGTTCTAGATGAGTTTTTGCAATTTAAAGACATTTTGTCTTCTGAGTCTGACAGGTCAGTGACAAACATCTCCACTTTGCTGAGGTCCAAAGATGGTATTTTGACAACTGCCTTTCCAAACATTAGTATCTTGGTAAGAATTTTCCTTACCATCCCTATTACAAAATGTGAAGGAGAGAGGTCTTTCTCTACTCTATCTAGGGTGAAAAATCACCTGAGGTCTACCATGGGACAAACCAGATTAAACTCACTTTCAGTATTATGCATTGAATCTGGCCTCCTACAATCCCTTGACACAAACAGTATCATTGACAAATTTTCCATGAAAAAAGTAGGAAGAAGTTATTTGAAATTCACACAATTTGCTGTACTTCATGTACTTGCAAAATTGATTATGTTTCAAGTTAATTGTATTTCTTTCATTATTCCCATATGTAGGGTTGCCATATCTGAACATTCAAAAAAGAGGACGCTCCCGAAGACATCCCCCCCTCCGCCCTGCACACACAGGCTATTATACAACATACATGGTATAGAAATCTTAAAAATAATAAAAAAATTACCTTTGCTTAAGGCTGAACATCTTCATTCCCTTAGCCCTTAGCTGCAGTCTTCTTCCCCCACTTTGTGTGTGACTTGATGTGCCCATGCATACTTTTCTGTAGATCGGATCTTTTTCAGTTTTGGCTGATTGCTCTTAAGAAGGGTATAGAAGTCACTGCAAGATGTTTGTCGGAAGTTGTACTGTACAGTCAGAATGCCTTTCATTGTTTCAACACTCAATTTGCTCCTTTCCTTTGTCCATTGACTTTGCATGTGAAAAAACTCTTTCTACATTTGCATTGTGAGATGATATAGCAAAGAAGAATTGTGCAATTCTTCGCAATTCTGAGTGGCATTCAATGTTCTTTGATTTTTCAAAGTATCTGGTCCACTTTTTATGTGTTGGAAGATTACTAAATTCATCACTCTTGTAATTTTCCACAAACTGCTTCAGGTTACTAACTTGGTCAAAACACTTCACATCATCAACTTCTACCCCCTTATCAATAAAATATTTGACACACGGCCCCACATCAGTCCAGTTTGGTGTTTCACTCAAGGTTATCCACTTGCAACAAGAAAAATCTTCCATTGGTTTCATCCATTTCTCAATATACTTGTCATGGTTTTGGGGTGGTCCGGTGGGAGTAGGAGTGGATTATATTATATAAAGATAATATTATGTCGTATTTCTTATTTCTTACCGTAGAGTTCGATACCTTCACACTGATTACTTACAGGAGATTATGGCGTATCTACGTAGAAGTTCACTCCACCACTCGACATTCCATGATTTATACTTGATAAATGATGATTTAATGAATTCATTTAATTTTCAACATCCATCTAAGTTATTGGTTATACTATGTCATAACCAATCAGTCATTACCTTCAGTAATAATAAGATAGGATTACAGATACGGGCAGATAATTGCACTTACATTTATTTGTCAAGCTTCCATACAATGATTTACAATTTGCATGGATATATGGTTCACTCACGTTCACGCTGTAATAAAATTAATCTTCTAAAACAGGGAATTTCCAACTTGGGGACACATGTGATTACTCTACTGTGGTATGACTTAACAGAGCCTTAATTCTTCAAGTGATACATTTACTGCCAGCCTGGATTGCTTTTGTTGCAACCAGGCTTCATCACAAGAACTTCTTCCCACGGCCATAACAACAAAAAGGTACTCTTGGGTTACCACACATAGTCTCGCGTCACTGACAGTCACTGGACGGTTGTCGCGGCAAGTAGAACTGGTAAGCGTGACTTGAATTAACCATTAGGTGCAATAGACCAGCCTGGATTGCTTTTGTCGCAACCAGGCTTCCACACGTGATATTTCCACGGGGATAACAAACCTAGGTTAACACACTTAGTCTCGTGTCGATCACGGTCACGGTAGACGGGTGTCGTGCAGGAGAACTCTGTAAGCGTGAATTAATTAACCATTTACTGTAGGTTTGATAGGCCAGCCTGGATTGCTCTTGTCGCAACCAGGCATCCACACGTGATATTTCCACGGGGATAACAACCTAGGTTAACACGCTTAGTCTCGTGTCGACGACGGTTCACAGGACGGAGTGGCGGTGGAGGACTCTGTGTGGTGTGGTGTCCCGCCCCCTTTCAGGAGGGAGAGGATGGAGACGACGTCTTAACTAACCCATGGCTCAGGGGATACTACTCAAAATGAGGTTTTTGGGTGTGAAGCGATAAACAGTACAACACTGTTTCACTGCCCACCCCCCTAAAGGCTGGCTAACATACACTAATTGAAAAATACATGTCCCAGTTATGCCTCGCCGGGCGTCTTATCTCTGGTAAAACAAACTTTGGAGTTGGTTGCGTGGGTAAGCCTAATGCAACCCATGACAATACTCTAGGCATCGGTCGTATTGATTAACTGTTTCAGCACAAAACTTGTTACACTTTCTCATTTCCTTCTGTGCTTTTTTGAGCAAGCAATCCTTTAACTTTCAAGGACATGAAATTCTGACTCTTGCATTCTACAAGCATTTTATGAACAAATTCTAAATTTGTCAACACTTCTACAACAGAATTGCTTTCCCTTTCAATTACTTGAATGTGTGTGTGAAATACATTCATTAATGAGTGCATGTGCCAGAGGTAAATCTCACTCATTTCATTCTCAAAGAATTTTTTAATTACCGTGGGTGTTTTGTCTTGTGATAGAAAGAAGGATTTCAAAGCAGGAGACATCTGTATTAGCCTGGCGATGCCAGGCAATAGTGACAGCCAGCGAGTCTTATTTTGGGAGAGGAGTGTAGTGGGCCTATATATATATATATATATATATATATATATATATATATATATATATATATATATATATATATATATATATATATATATATATATATATATATATATATATATATATATATATATATATCATGGTTTTTGGGTGGTTCGGTGGTAGTATGAGTTGATTATATTATATAAGATAATATTATGTCGTATTTCTTATTTCTTACCGTGAGAGTCCGATACCTTCACACTGATTACTTACAGGAGATTATGGGCGTATCTCGTGAAGTTCCTCCACCACTCGACATTCCATGATTTATACTTGATAAATGATGATTTAATGAATTCATTTAATTTTCAACATCCATCTAAGTTATGGATTTATACTATGTCATAACCAATCAGTCATTACCTTTAGTAATAATAAGATAGGATCACGGATGCGGGCAGATAATTGCACTTACATTTATTTGGCTTCCATACAATGATTTACAATTTGCATGGATATATGATGTTACTCACGTTCACGCTGTAATAAATTAATCTTCTAAAACAGGAATTTTCAACTTGGGGACATGTGGTTACTCTACTATGGGTGTGACTTAACAGAGCCTTAATTCTTCAAGTGATACATTTACTGCCAGCCTGGATTGCTTTTGTTGCAACCAGGCTTCATCACAAGAACTTCTTCCCCGGCCATAACAACAAAAAGGTATTCTTGGGTTACCATAGTCTCCGTCACTGACAGTCACTGTGGGCGGTTGTCGCGGCAAGCAGAACTGGTAGCGTGACTTGAATTAACCATGGTGCAATAGACCAGCCTGGATTGCTTTTGTCGCAACCAGGCTTCCCCACGTGATATATTTCCGCGGATAACAAACCTAGGTTAACACTTAGTCTCGTGTCGATCAGCGGTCACGGTGAGGGTGTCGTGCAGGAGAACTCTGTAGCGTGAATTAATTAACCATTTACTGTAGGTTTGATAGGCCAGCCTGGATTGCTCTTGTGGCAACCAGGCATCCATGATATTTCCGCGGGGATAACAAACCTATGGTTAACACACTTAGTCTTGTATTAATTGACGGTTCACAGGGCGAGTGCGGTGGAGAGACTCTGTGGTGTGGTGTCCCGCCCTTCAGGAGGAGAGAATGGAGACGACGTCCTAACTAACCCATGGCTCAGGGGATACTGCTTAAAATGAGGTTTGTGGGTGTGAAGCGATGAACAGTGCAACACTGTTTCTGCCCACCCCCTAAAGGCTGGCTAACATACCTAATGGAAAAACATGTCCCAGTTATGCCTGCGAGCATCTTATCTCTGGTAAAACAAACTTTGGAGTTGGTGAGCGTGGGTAAGCCTACGAACCCATGACAATATATATATATATATATATATATATATATATATATATATATATATATATATATATATATATATATATATATATATATATATATATATATATATATATATATATATATATATATATATATATATATATATATATATATATATATATATATATATAATTTTTTTTTTTTTTTTTTTTTTTTTTTTTTTCCAATGGAGACAGATTTTTGGGTTTGATATGCAACAATACTAGTTGGTTTTTTTTTTTATATAATGTAAGCTCAGGTTAGGTGGTGGCAGTAACCTCTCTCCTTTGTGGGTAAATCGAGAAAAATCAACTTTTTCCAAAAATAATATTTTACCTTTTGAAATGATAAAACAATGAAAAATATGTAAGCATAAACTATATATCTAACCTCTTGAAACTTCCTTGGCCGTAGCAGAGGGGAGGGAGGAGATAAGGAGACAGACGGTGTTGGTTTGACAGCTGACCTCGTGGTCCTCCGACTTAGCAGCTATTTTTTGCTTGCCATTGTGACCCAAGTGGCCAATAATGTATATATTTATTGATCTTAATACTTATTTGCTATAAATAATTTATTTAGAATATTTAATTGCTTATTTTTCATAAAAAGTGCTTAGGCAACACTCACCAGTCAGTCACGAATCTGCCTGGATGTCTTTGTGTTTGGAGAGCAAGTAATGCATAAATAATAATAATTCCAAAAATAAATACATTTATAATTAAGCATTGTTTTACAGTAATTACCTATATAAAACTACAGTGTAGTTCCTATTATATTAATTGAACCCTGAGGTCCCGTAAACCGAAACGCTAACGAAATAACAGAGCATATGGGATTAATTGAAATAGAGACTGGCCGACCCTCAAACTACACTTTTTCCCACAATACGTACGTTGTAGTAAAATAACATCTTAATTTTATGATGGTATGCACACAATTAATAGTTAAGAGAAATACAGTCGCTGGTTAATGTCCATTCAAATAATGGACTCAACTCCCTCCTTCTTCCCCCACTAGCTTCTCTCCCTCCCTGAGAAATGTTTGGGGAAAAGACTAGGTTATTTAGGTTTAGTAATAAATAATACTCAGATTTTAGTTAAGATAATTTATATTGGACTTTGGTACATGAGCTAATAATTTGAATATAAACGCCATATATTTTGGATAAAGATGAAATTTTTGCCTTTCATTTAAAATTTTAAATCAGATTAAATTTATATGCCTAATGCAAATTTTAGCTTGTTTATATTCAAATTAATCACTATCTTATAAGAATTCCACAATGTAAATTATATTCTGGCCGGGTAATTTTATGAATTTTATGAGCTAAAAACAAATATCTTCAGTAAATAAACCAACAATTATATACGTGACGCTAGTAAAAAAACATCTTATTTTATGATGGTGACACACAATTAAGAGAAATATCAATATTGAATTTTTAATGTTAGTAGAAGAGAGATGGGCACATAGATGGGGGTTGGCTCCAAGGCAGAGAATTGCGGGCCCTCACCTGTCACTATTCCACCACAGAGGCTTTGCAGAGGGCCTTTTTGAACCCTCAAAGTTCATATCATCTCACTATCACTGACTTGGGCTGGCTGGTGGTGGGTGGCGGTGAAGAACTCGGTAATGTTTTGACTGGGCTAATCTTTGTGCATCTTCGCCCGCCGCCTCAACGAAATATGGAATGAACCGCGAATAAAAATTGTCTGTCTGGCAAGGTGCCGAGAATGACCAAACGAAACCAACCGGAAATCGAGATTATACTGCACACTACCTTTAGCAATATTGCTTTTGATACAACATGATAAAATGGATAAACAATGAGCATGTGGCGGACAGACAAATAGTCACACTTGAATCCTGATAACCCGTACTGGGCATGAATAGGGCGCGGCTTTTCAACGGCCACCGGGCCTAAGGATTAATGTTCTCATCAAAATTTTAACCACGCCTAACTTAACTTAACTGGAAAAAAATTGGTCAACTTAAAATCCTATAAATTCTGGATGACCGAAAGATTATAATACCATCACTTTTTATTTTGGAAGACATTACAGTAGTACCCGATTTACGTCAATTGAACCATTGGGTACCGCATGGAAAGTGAAAACGCGAAAAGTGAACAACAGAACATATGGGGATTAATTCCAATAGAGACTGTCTTAACCCCAAACCCACTTTTTACTATACATAACTATAGTAAAAATTATATCTTAACTTTATGATGCAGGTA
>NW_024737097.1:949926-1019202 GCF_018991925.1 Homarus americanus
TTTTTCTGTTTATATACACTAAAATCTACCAAAAAAGTGATGGGCCATTAGTTTTAGCTAATGTTCCCTCCTATGACACACCCTATTAATACATGTTCTGTAATACTTTACTATACATAATTAATAGAGTAATGCAAGAATACACAGCTTAAGGTACTACTTCGTGTCCATATTATACTCCTCCCTCCCCCCTATGCGCTCATAGTTTCATCTTGAGCGGACCTTTTGTTTCTGAGTCGCTCGGACCTGCGGAGTACCGGGACAGAAACACAAGGTGGAGATGGATTTACTGTAAACACATCAACATTAGGGGACTCTACCGGGGAAGGGTCAACACTAGGCAGCTCCACAGGTCGGAGGAAACGACGGTTCCTCCACCATACTCTACCACTAGGAAGATGCACTTGGTAGTCCCTGGACCGGCCAACACCCATGACAACCCCAACCTTGTCCCAGCGGTGAGATTCCGGATCTTGAATCCTGACCTGCTGGCCGATACTCAACCTGGGAAGGGGGCGGGCATGACAGTCGTACCGAGCAGCGACATCTGCGGCTCGTTCTGCTGCACGGCGGTCACATTCTTCAGGCTTGGCTTGCCATTCTTGAGAAAAAGACTTCGGGTGGGCAGGAACACAAGACCTGAGATGATGTCCATATAGAACATGGGCTGGGGAGCGTCAGGTGAAGTTCGGGGTGTTGCATAACTCTAACAAACCTCGATCGAAGTCCTCGCTGTCGATATTTCCTGAGGGTGACACCTTAAGGATCAGGTGTTTAACAGTCATGACTGCGGCTTCAGCGTGTCCATTCGCCTAGGGGTAGTGGGGCGAGGTCACGACATGACGGACTCCCCAACGGTCCATGAAGTCCCGGAACTCGTGGCTGGTGAACTGGGGTCCTCCATCAGTCCTGAGGCGGAGGGGAACACCAACTTCTCTGAGGTAATGTCTGAAATTCCGGATGGTAGCAGTAGCCGTTGTATCACTACCACAGGGGACGACAACAGGCCATCCAGACAATCGGTCGGCAATGACGAGGAAGGACTTCCCTGCCACTGCAAAGAAGTCGGCCGACACAGACTCGAAGGGTCTTGAAGGGTTATCGTCGCACATTAAAGGTTCCTGTTGGTGGCTGGGTTGCAGAATCTGGCACGGCTCACAGACACGGACGGTACTTGCAATGTCCGCGTCGATTCCGGGCCAAAATACAGTCTGCTTCGCCCGTCGTTTGATGGCCTCCACTCCTCGATGGCTGTCGTGAAGGCGGGTCAAGGTACGGCAGCGTAGGGAAACAGGAATGACTACTCGTGGACCATACAAGACGAGGTCTCCGTCACAATAGAGGTCCTCGCGTATTGTTACGTTTTAAATGCAGGAAAGTGGCTTTCTTACCTTAGAACTCGGATACCTTCACACTGGTTACTCACCCAGGAGATTATGGTGTATCACTACGTAGAATTTTGCTCTGCTTCCGGCATTCAATGCGTTTTGTACTTGATAAATGATGATTTAATGAATTCCACTAACTTCCAACATCCATCTAAGTTATTGGTTATACATTGTCATAACCAATCAGTCATTACCCTTGGTAATAATAATAATAGAGGGATCACAGATACGGGCAGATGATTGCACTTACGTTTATTTGGCACAATTCCATACACTGGACTTATAATTTGCATGGATAGGTCAGTCACTCACATTCACGCCACAGTACCGTAAGTTATAAGGGAGAGTTTGTCAACCTGGTGAATTAATCGTTTAGATCTATTAGGCCGGCCTGGAGTGCTCTTGTAGCAAACAGGCCCTCACCATTGATCACTTCCTTTACAGGATGTGTTAACTTGTCGCTGGACTTAACAAAAAAATCTCGGGGATTTGCACACACAGACCCGTAGCACTGGTAGGACTGTATGGCCCCTGATCTTAAGTCCGCGGAGCAGGAGGTCTTCTCTAACCCAAGGTCTAAAGCCCACTGGCTAAATTGGTTTTTTTGAGGCGTGAAGTGATGAACAGTACACCACTGTCTCACTGGCCTGCCCCCCCCTACATGTCCCAGTCATGGCTGGCCGGTTACCTTATCTCTACCGTAAACAAACATTTGGGATGGGTTGTGCGGGAGGCCCAACACAACCCATGACAATCGCCCCTACTAAGAAAAATTTTTCTCTTGGAGAATAAATTTTCACCACCTGTATACAATCAAGAGAATGCCTAGCCCAGACACACAATTCGACATTCACACTGTGGTGTGTGTGTGTAACACTAACACTGCAACGGAATGTAGTCGCCAATCGCCACTGAGGGAAAACCTCAACATTTACTTTTTTTTTTTTTTGGCTGGAGGAAAACTCCGCGGCGAGGGTGACAATTCCCGAGCAATAGTTCATGCTAAGCGTAAGCACGCTACATTTACATTAGAGCAACGTGTTGTGTGGTGTAGGGTATGTAGACATTGTTTAGGTGGCACAGGTGTTGTGTTATGTTCTCAAGTGTAGAAAGGTGTGAGAAAATTATACATAACATATGACGAGCCGCCAGACGCTTGGAGGCTCGAGTCGACTGGAGTCTAGACCAACTCCACACTCATTTGGGAAGGTGACCTCTCAATCAGTTGCTCTGGTTCCCCCACAAGTCGAGATAGGAGGTCAGCCCCCACATTCAGGCTGCCCTTATCTCTACCGTAAACAAACATTTGGGATGGGTTGTGCGGGAGGCCCAACGCAACCCATGACACGTATCTTCCAGTATGGGAGTAGAGATTCATGAAGGTCGTATTGGGTAGATGAAAATCCCTGGGACACACAGTTGACGAGCCGGATGTAGGAAGGGTCGCCCGGGCTGCGGTGCGGAGATCTTCAAGGGTCTTGTCTGCATCCGGTGCAGTAGACTCTTCTGATGTGAAGACGGCCTTCAATGAAACTCCAAGCACCCCAGATTCAATGTAGTAATTACAAAGTTCATGATACAATCAGCCAGGTGCCCTGAAGTCTTTGGCAATGTCACATTCAATAATATAGTGTTCAAATGTATGCTTTAAAGGTTTATCACAAAGTTTACATGCTGAGTGTTCTGGTATGGGTATAGCGTTACTAACTTGCCAGATGTGTCTGTATCCTAGCCTAATTCTGGCCACGACTACATCTCATTGTCTGGTTCTGCCCTTATGCTGGCTATATCGGTATCTCTCGTCACAAAATTTATCATATTTACTGATGATACAACTGCCAGGTCTCTCTGCATTTCTCAGTTTTTGTGGCGTGAATGAGCTTGTGCACGTGTGCTTTCCCCTAGTGGAGTGATTGACGTGTGTATGAGTGCTGCCACCTAGTTGTGTGAATGAAGTTGGATGTCTGAGTAGTTAGATGATATAGCACGAGGTTTCGTCAAAAACTATATACAAAAGATAGGAAAGCAGACCGAAATGTTATGCTCATTGGGTCCTAAAAAGTGCTGAGCCAAAACAATAGATGGCGCCAGTGTGCAACTCGTGTCGTCTGGAAAGACCACAGTTTGTTTATGTCACGCGACCGCGAAAATCATTTACTGTCAAAATGGCAGCAAAAAGAGATCCATGCGTGTTATGCCGCAGAACAAAGAAAGATCATGCCCAATTTGTATACCATTCATTCCCAAAGGATAAAGAAAGGTAGGAGCACAGTTTTGAATTATATACATATGGTATGACAGGTTTATTTATCATTATATTTACAAACAATGTGAAAACTCCCTGCAGGCAAAGTAGAAACTGATTTCTAATTATTATTTACAGGTGCATGCAATGGATACAAGCACTGGGGATTGAGAAACTTAAAGGAAAGAGCCCAGAAAATATAAGCAAAAACACCAGATCAAGCAGCCATCATTTTTCCGAAGCCAATTACACTGCAGGGAGGGCAACTTTAAGGCTTTGTTAAAATGCATGTCCAGATATTAACCTTGGATTGTATTATAATATGTATATTATGTCAAATATCAAATATTGCAAATAAATATGTTTGCATATGTATATGTCTATGACTTCATTTTATGACCCACATTTCCATTGATATATTTTTGTGGAAAATAAACCATAAAACTATTTATGTATATCCTTCACTCTGACTGTTACTTACGATCCTAAAAAACAATGTAATATCTTATATTCTAAAGCATAGAAAGTGAGTTGGCATTCAGTTGACTTAAATGAATACACGAAATAGAATATTTATATGATTCACACAAAATATACAAAAATATGTTCCACACATGAATAGAAATTAAAGGGAGTAACAATTCTTCCAGTAACTTGTTATAACATAGCAAGGTGAACGACTAATGTATACATTTTATGTGTATTATATAGAGAAAATATAAAATTGATTATATTAACATATCTTAAGCATATTTCATATGAAAACTTGACACGCTAGCAACCGTTAAAATGATGCCCCGTATAGTGATGAGTCAGCTTAATGCATGTCGCTGTTGTGGATTTAGACCACACATCTTTTTTTAAATGGTAGGGATAGTCGCTTTCCTATCTTTGTATATAGTCTTTGGTTTCTTGATCATGTGTTTTACCCTGTGAGACCGATTGTTTCCTGCTGCACCACTGTACAGACTCTTCCCAGTAAACTGATCTGTAAAGACTGTTTCATTGAGCCGTCAGGAACCAAGTTAAATAGAACTTGAACAAGTACTTGCTTATGGCTTCTCTAGCGAGGTCAGTACTTGTTTATGACTCTTATCTAGTGAGTCCAGTACTTGTTTATGACTCTTCTCTAGTGAGGTCAGTACTTGTTTATGACTATTCTAGCGAGGTCAGTACTTGTTTATGACTTCTCTCGCGAGGTCAGTACTTGTTTATGACTTTTCTATCGAGGTCAGTACTTGTTTATGATTCTTCTCTAGTGAGCCCAATGTCATGATCGTAATGACGGCTAACCTGTTAAACTAATGATCCATATTACGCTTACACGTCCACAAAACCTTCTGAGTCTCCCAGTGGAAATGTCCTCTGTTCTCTCTGTTTCTTTGATGACGTCATCGAGTTGTCGTGTGTTTGTTGACGGAAGTTGTAAACTCTTTTGCATCTACCGAGAACCTGTAAACCTTTTTTTTTCACCTATGATTAGCAGAGACTGATAATCATGGTGAAATTGTGGTAGAGAGGTTAACTGAGGAATAAGTTAATATTCTGAAGGGAACCTTTTTGAATCTGCTCCTCGTGTGTTGTAGCAAGGTGCTGCGTGTTGGGACCTGTTGCCATCCAACCTCTTGCAATCAATTTAATTCTTGCTTTTGATAGCTCAGTCAGAGCATTGTTTGTAAAGATAATAGTAGGGAACGAAACTGAGTTCGTAGTCTCAGTTTCAAACATCAGAGTGTTACAGTAACGTTATTCAGTGAAATGGTTGAGTAGGTGGCATCGGTGACTTAAGCGTGGGTGGAAGGCAGCGGTTCGTTTTCAAACCAGTAAGAGCCACGCTCCTCCACCCACAGGTCCCTAACGCAGCCTAGGCCGTGTCTGTAGCGTGGATGATGCATCCACTAGTCTGGGGAGATGTCTGAGGTCTAGTGGAGTCGGGTGTCCCCGTGAACCCCTACTGTCAGATGCTCCTACCACCTATGGGCCCCATAGGGGATAGTGGATTCCCCTGACGCCATGCCCCTGGGTGAACCCGGATCGTCAAGCCCCCAAACAACTGCCAGCCCCGTCATTGGTGGATGAGTACAGTACATAACTCGGTGGGGCTGTTGGTGTGGTGGTGTTAGTCCACCGGAATTATCGGAGTGTTGGAAGGTGTCACTTGGTGATGAGACTCCCTTGGCGGCCACTGGAGTGTTGCCCCTGGGGTATTGAGTGTTGTACTGGCAGGTGCCACTGGTTTTATTGGTACTAAGGTGCTGTAAGAGTTTATGTGTGTTTTGGTGTGTGTACACCCAGTAGTGGTGCAAGTAAATTGAGCCTGAGGGCATGGTACCAGGAGTTCCTGTTTTGGGTGCATACAGCGTCTCTTCTGTAACCATTTTTGTGTATAATGAACAGTGTATTTGCATGTGGGTCTATGATTCACCTATAGTATTCACCGTTGTTCTTTCCCTAATATTCGATACTATAATTACATGGACCCATGGGCCTTCCTCTCACGTCACGCTACCAGGTCAGAGTATTACGTAAGTTGTTGTAAGAGTGCCAAGCCCTTACAGGGTGGCGGCTTGTGGTGCGCGCTCTTACAAATGGTGGCCTCGGTGGCTCAGCAGTAAGGAGTAGCAGTCCCCGCTCTTACACCAGTACTTGTTCATGACTCTTCTCCAGTGAGGTCAGTACTTGTTTATGACTTTTCTAGCGAGGTCAGTACTTGCTTATGACTTCTCTCGCGAGGTCAGTACTTGTTATGACTTCTCTCGCGAGGTCAGTACTTGTTTATGACTTCTCTCGCGAGGTCAGTACTTGTTTATGACTCTTCTCTAGTGAGGTCAGTACTTGTTTATGACTTTTCTAGCGAGGTCAGTACTTGCTTATGACTTCTCTCGCGAGGTCAGTACTTGTTATGACTTCTCTCGCGAGGTCAGTACTTGTTTATGACTTCTCTCGCAAGGTCAGTACTTGTTTATGACTCTTCTCTAGTGAGGTCAGTACTTGTTTATGACTTCTCTAGCGAGGTCAGTACATGTTTATGACTCTTCTCTATTGAGGTCAGTACTTGTTTATGACTTTTCTAGTGAGGTCAGTACTTGTTTATGACTTTTCTAGCGAGGTCAGTACTTGTTTATGACTTTTCTAGTGAGGTCAGTACTTGTTTATGACTTCTCTCGCGAGGTCAGTACTTGTTTATGACTTCTCTCGCGAGGTCAGTACTTGCTTATGACTCTTCTCTAGTGAGGTCAGTACTTGTTTATGACTTCTCTAGCGAGGTCAGTACATGTTTATGACTCTTCTCTATTGAGGTCAGTACTTGTTTATGACTTCTCTAGCGAGGTCAGTACATGTTTATGACTCTTCTCTATTGAGGTCAGTACTTGTTTATGACTTTTCTAGTGAGGTCAGTACTTGTTTATGACTTCTCTAGCGAGGTCAGTACTTGTTTATGACTCTTCTCTAGTGAGGTCAGTACTTGTTTATGACTTCTCTTGCGAGGTCAGTACTTGTTTATGACTTCTCTCGCTAGGTCAGTACTTGTTTATGACTCTTCTCTAGCGAGGTCAGTACTTGTTTATGACTTTTCTAGCGAGGTCAGTACTTGTTTATGATTTCTCTAGCGAGATCAGTACTTGTTAATGACTCTTCTCTAGCGAGGCCAGTACTTGTTTATGACTCTTCTCTAGTGAGCCCAATACTTGTTTATGACTCTTCTCTAGTGAGGTCAGTACTTGTTTATGACTTCTCTTGCGAGGTCAGTACTTGTTTATGACTTTTCTAGCGAGGTCAGTACTTGTTTATGACTCTTCTCAAGCGAGATCAGTACTTGTTAATGACTCTTCTCTAGCGAGGTCAGTACTTGTTAATGACTCTTCTCTAGCGAGGTCACTTCTTGTTTATGACTCTTCTCTAGCGAGGTCAGTACTTGATTATGACTCTTCTCTAGCGAGGTCAGTACTTGATTATGACTCTTCTCTAGCGAGGTCAGTACTTGTTTATGACAAAATTTTTGGATTCCTCGATGTCGCCGGCTGCTGAACAGCGTCAAGCTGACGTTGGATTAGGTTTGGTTGGATTAGGTTAGATTTGGTTTCGTTGGGTTAGGATAGGTTAGGTTTGAGTGGGTTATGTCTAGATTGGTTGGATTATTATAGTTTGAATTAAGTTTGGTTTGGTTGGGATAGGTATGATTCGGTTAGGCTTAGTTTGGTTAGGTTAAGTTTGATTTGGTTGGGTTAGATTTAGTTTGTTTAGGTCTTGTTTAGTTTAGTTGGTTTGGTTAGGTTTACTTTAGTTACATCTGAATGGATGGATTTAGTTTGGTTAGCTTTGGTTTGTTTAGACTAGGCGGAATTTAACACGTAGGTGGACTTGTCGAGCTGAATTGAAAAATGACACGTTTTCAATCTTGCCACAAGTTGCGATTTTATGTCACAGGACATGTCTTCAATCCTCCTTCATACTGTGTCGTTTGGGAGAGGTACAGATTTAAGTTTGCTTGCGGCCTCTTTCCCGATCATCACCTCACATCTCCACCGCAGTTGGGAGCATCAGCTCCTCCCCGATCATGTGGGACTTCTTGCTTTTGGCTATCCTCTGCGCTGTCAGGTAGGAAGCCCGCTGTGACTTCTGGGGAATGGTGGTGAAACTTGTCATCGTAGTTTGTTGTCGGCAGTACACCTCTCTCTTACGCTCAAAAAAGGACCTGCTTTTCTGAGCACAATCCGGATGTTCGTATTGCGATGTCTCCTCAGTTTAGGAGGCTTCAAAGCATCGTTTGAAAGCACCTGCATGCAGATGACACACTTCGGTCTCCCGTCCTTACATAAGAAGAACATAAGAAAATAAGGAGTCTGCAATAGGCCGGTTGGCCTGTGCATGGCAGCTCCTGTCGAGAGTTACTACCACTCTCTATCATCCATGAATATATCCAGCCTCCTTTTGAAACTTTCCAGCGTTCCAGCACCTACTACAAAGTTGCTAAGCTTGTTCCACTCGTCCACCACCCTATTTGTAAACCAGTTCCTTCCTATCTCCCTCCTAAACCTAAACTTATCCAACTTAAATCCGTTGTTCCGAGTCCTATCCTGCTCGGATATTATAAGAACTTTATCTATATCACCTTTATTGATTCCTTTCACCCACTTGAATATTTCTATCATATCTCCCCGCACTCTTCGTCTTTCTAGGGAATGCAAGTTAAGTTTCTTTAACCTATCCTGATATGGAAGGTTTCTAAGTCCCGGAATCATTTTCGTCATTCTTCGCTGCACCGACTCTAGTGAATTGATATCCATTCTATAATAAGGGCACCAGAACTGAACTGCATAATCGAGGTGTGGCCTGACTAGCGCAGGATATAGTTGCAATAAGACCTCTGCACTCTTATTACTTACACTTCTAGATATAAAACCGAATACTCTGTTTGCCTTATTTCGAACATTAACGCACTGTTTTCTAGGCCGTAGGTCCGGGCTTACAAGTACCCCTAGGTCTCTTTCACAAGTCGACTTCTCTAGGTTGATGTTGTTAAGGCTGTATACATTGACAGTATTTGTTCTTCCAATATTAAGTACGCTGCACTTGCTGGTGTTGAATTTCATTTGCCATTTTTCAGACCACCCCTGCAGTTTATTTAGATCCTCCTGTAATTCATTTGCATCCTGCCCTGAATTAATCTGCCGCCCTATTTTGGTGCCATCCGCAAACTTGCTTATGTCACTGCTGATCCCAGTATCTAGATCGTTTATGTAGATTATGAACAAGAGTGGGCCTAGTACTGACCCCTGGGGAACCCCACTGGTTACACGGCCCCACTCAGATTTAACATCATCTACGCTGACCCTCTGCATTCTATCGGTGAGCCATGATTTTATCCAATTTAAAACTTTCCCCTCGATACCATGAGCCTTAATTTTTCTCAGAAGCCTCTGATGCGGTACTCTGTCAAATACTTTGCTAAAGTCTAAGTAAATAACATCGTAATTTTCGTCATTATCTACTACCTCGAAGACTTTCCTACAAAATGTCAGCAGATTTGTTAGACAAGATTTTCCCTTTGTAAACCCATGTTGAGAGTCGTAGATTAATTTGCTTTTCTCTAAATGCGATCGGATGTTATCTGCTATAATTGATTCAAGAAATTTCCCCACTACTGACGTCAAACTGATCGGCCGGTAATTTGACGCTGATGCTCTGTCTCCCTTTTTGAATATGGGTACTACATTTGCCTGTTTCCACAAGTCTGGCACAACTCTGTCTAATGATTTTGTAAATAAGTTTACGAGGGGTCCACTAATCTGTTCCTTACACTCTTTCAAGACTCGAGGGAAAATTTCATCCTGCCCTGGGGATTTTGTCTTCTTTAGTTTATTTATCTTCTTAAGAACATCCTCTTTTCTGATAGTGATATTCTTTAATTTCTCTTCTTCCTTTCCCTTAAATATCAGTTCCACCTCTGGAATTTCATCTCGAATTTCCTCTGTGAAAACTGATAAGAAGTAGCTGTTCAATGCTTTGCTTATTTCTTCACTGCCATTTATCACTTCTCCCCTCTTACCATTTATCACTTCTCCCCTCCTGCCGAATTCAATATAACTATCGTCATATTTACTGACTTTTCTTGACGATTTTGATGGTTCTTCAAGTTCACTTGTAACGTTGGATGCCAGTCGTTTTACAAACTTGCCCATGATGACAGTTAGCTAGCTGGGGACGATACCAGGCTGCCCGCTGTGAGTCACTGTTGTTACTACCAGGCACGCTCACGGCTCGCGACTAGGAGCACATGAGATGGAATTGTCTGAAACGATATATATATCTTCTTAAAGTTTGGTGTATAAATATGCTAATTACTGGGATCAAATATGGGAAGGTTAAACAAACTTGGTTTAAGTTGCCATAAAAGACTGTGGATGCAAACAATTGACATATAAAATAAACATAACATCATGAGTAGTAGCCTGCTGTGAATGACAATGAAATTGAGATAATACTATACCTCACCTGCCTCCACATTCCCTCCCTCAAGGCTGCCATGAGAGTGTGTGTCCAACTTCACTTAATAGATTAGATTGGTGTTTCATGTTTAATTTGCATATCAAACGGTAAAACAACACAAAGTTAATATTAATAGTGCAATGCAACCTTTTCAGCATTTGCAACAGAACG
Source organism: Homarus americanus (assembly GCF_018991925.1). Lineage (NCBI taxonomy): Eukaryota > Metazoa > Arthropoda > Malacostraca > Decapoda > Nephropidae > Homarus > Homarus americanus. Next base: position 960,721 of record NW_024737097.1, read on the forward strand.
CAAAAACCCCACTAAACTTAGTGCTAATAATAGACGACATGGATCAGTTATAGCATACCCAACAAGGAAGTCTATCCAGTCTGGTCAGCTTGCTAAAAAAAAATATATATATATATATATACAGTATATATATATATATATATATATATATATATATATATATATATATATATATATATATATATATATATATATATATATATATATATAATGGCAATTTATAGTACCTATATACCATGACGCATACAAATATTTTCAATAATAAAAGAATAAATCATAATCCAAAACATTTGTTCATTTCAACCCAAAACCAAAATATCCTGCGAATTGGAATCACCAAATCTCTCACAAACGTTAAACGCACCTTTCTCAAAACTTTTCGCGGACCCCCTAGCTAAGTGCCACGGACCCCAGTTTGAGGATCACTGCCCTAGAGGATTCAGCCCGTTTGGCAGAGGATTATTCTCTCATACACAAACTACCTAGTAACTTTGTAAAGAGTAACGCCTCGCCACAATCGTCTCCGCCCACAGGTAAGCGAAGTTATTTTAAGGAAAACACTACCAGCTCTCGCCTGAGTTCTGTTTTTGATAAAAGAAAGCCAGTAAGATGTTTTAACTATAAAGTATTGGGTCATACAATAAGTAATTGTTGGCTTCTTAAAGACAAAGAGTCCAAGGATGCTCCAACAGCTCTTGCCAGTATAAAGAATTCATACAATGTAAAGTTCCCTAGAAAAGATTCATAATGTGTACAGAATGTTGAGGTAGAATTTAAGCCTTTTAGTTCAGAGGGTAGAGTCTCCCTGGTGGGTAATGAAGATAGTAAGAAACCTGTGGTTATTTTGAGAGATACGGGGGCCATGCAGTCTTTGATGTTAGAAGGTATATTGCCATTATCAGATAAGTCCGGAATGTAACCGTGGGATTGGTGCCAAAATTACCCATTGGTGGTGTATCATTTATTCTTGCAAATGATTTGGCAGGAGATAAGGTGTTCTACAGTACAACCATAATCCTATTGTTTTGAGCGTCCCAGACCTAAGTGACAGCAGTGATCAGATGGAGGCAGCTGAACAAGGTGTGTTTCCTGCCTGTGCTATTACCAGAGCAATGAGGAAAAGGGCAGAGTATGTCATTCAGGAGAACCCGAAGCCTGACACGGACATGGCAGCCCCAGTGAGTCAAGAACAATCTAAAAATCCTCAAGTATGTGACGGTGTGTTAGAAACAATTACTAGTGAGGAAATGATCGCATTATTTAATCACGAAACTGATACCAGCGTAGTTGAGGATGAGCTAAGTACCTCCCCTGTGGAGAGGATGAAAGATGAAAGTGTTAGATCAGCAAAAAAAGGACCCAGAATTAAGTAGGATGGCTGAGATTAGCTCTAACAGAACATGAAGTATCAGATGTCCCCACGGGGTATTATAAGAAGAGTGGCGTATTAATGCGTAAATGGAGACCACCAGAGATCTCTGCTGAGGATGATTGACACACTGTGCGGCTTGTAAGGTGTGCAGCAGGCGACATGAGTATGAGGCCGTGTGTGTTGTTACTAGCGTTCCAGACGCTGGCTGTGGCACACCATGGGGTAGGACCTGTGGTGATTAGTGCAAATATTGGTATCGGACCACGACCACAGGCTGGCTGCTGCTTCAACGACACCGTGGTGGATCACGGCCAGGTGGTGTTCAATCTACCCAGCAAATGTCTCCAATTAGTGTGTAACAACGGCAAGATCCTCCCTCACTTCCTGGGTGACCCCGACACAAACCACTGTTGTGAGTTTGATGGGTTGTTGTACGGTGAGGGAGCAGAGCTGTCTGGTCATTGTGTAGTGATGCAGTGTACCAGGAAGGGGTGGTTGCCCAGAGGTAACATAGACGACTGCTGTAAACACTGCTGTATACATGACGACTCCCACTTCTTCACCTTCGACGGTCACCAGTACGACTGGCATGGCTACAGTAACTACTCCATGGCTCAGACTGACATGACTTATGACCCCGAGGCTGGTGTCTTCAGTGACTTAGAGCCGTGTTTTGGGGTCCTTCCTGCCTCGAACACACCACTTTCAAGGACGATAAGCACACTGTGATATCATTGGACGCCAGCGTGTTCAATCTACTGGTGAACGGCGACCCCTACACGGTGCCTGTTATTGGGGCGGAACAAGTGCTGTGTTCATCCAAAGTTCACTCTGTTCTGGCGTGGCGCAACGGCCAGTGTACTATGTTATTAGGCACCTCCAAGCTTATGGTGCAGCACTCCCGCCATCGTCTGGACATGTGGGCTCACCCCACACACGCAGACAACCTGGATGGTCTGTGTGGACCCTTCAACTTCTACGATGCTGATGACTTCACTAGCAGGCAGGTTGACGTGCACCCGCTCGGGTACTTCCTGTCCACTTTCCCTCATTCTTGGAGGACGCAGGACCAGAACGACCACAGCTTTCGGCAATGCAGGGACTGTCAACCTCCCAGAGTCGATCGTCTGTACCGAGCTGATGAGCGGCAGCTGGCCAAGTACAGGAGTATGTGTGAAAAGTACTTGGGGTCCATCATTGACCAGAACACTAGGGCTCATCATGGCACTAAGGCACTTTGAGATTTATATATATCCTGCTAAACACCGTGTAAAGATGTTCACTGATCATAATCCATTGACTTTTCTTGAGCGAATGAGTAATAAGAATCAAAGAGTCTTAAGGTGGAGTCTGGAGTTGCAAAGATATAACCTTGATATCTGCCACATCAAAGGTAAAGAAAATGTATTGGCGGATATTTTGTCCAGAGGCTGAGATTAATTGTTTCGACATTTTCAACTTCATATTGCAGAATAAGACTGAAGTTGACAATTTTGGTGTATGTTATAATCTCCAAATTTCACAGTGTGTTTTCGAAGTTTACTAATATTATCTTAATTACACATTAGAGTGTTGGTGAAGGATTTTTGGTAATTATGTTTTATGGTGATTTATTTTATCAGTTATATTGTTTGTATAAACCAGTGATATGTGCAGATTCTATATTGAACACATCTATTGTAAAAAAGAAAAGGATGTCTAATGACACCTCTTTTTTTCTTTAAAAAAGGAGGAATTACGAAGCTTGATATAGAATATGCTTGAGGACCCGACTGATACCTGACCATCGACCTGTGTTTGGCTGTTGCACGACCACTGCTCCACCATCCGTTACTCGATCTCCCGACTCGATGTTCCGGACCTCGAGTCATGGATCATGGATACATTGGATGGCCCAAAGCTTGGGCTCATGGTTAGGCTCCCCGGAGCTCCGCTTCTGTGTTGTTCAGATCTCGAACGGAGTTGTAATGAAGCGGTGCACGAGGGAGAAGGGCAGAGCATTCCACGACGGACGAGGGTGTGGAGCCGGTGGTTGGTGGTCGGCGGAGCCAGTTTTGGTTGATAACAAATTGTGTTACTCTGGCTTAGAATGTAATGTAAGTTTGTAATATTTATGTATATTTCTATGTGGTAGGATTATGGTGATTGTTAGGGTATTGTTTTATATTTATGCAACTCTGTTGTATGATTGTGGTGATTGTTCATGCTTAATTATTACTGGTTGTTGGTGTTTCTTGTCAATATATTGTGCATCCCAACATTGCGTTTGCTACTCTTCTCCGATAGTGATGTAGAATACCCCAGTAAGACTGAATAGTACAGGAGCAATACGCTAAACATGAGGTGGAATGTAAGTAAACAAAACGCTCGAGTCTGTGGAGGTCGGTTACCGCCCGCTTCCTGGTAAGGTGTCCAGCTCATGAACAACAGCTCGTAGTTATATATATATATATATATATATATATATATATATATATATATATATATATATATATATATATATATATATATATATATATATATATATATATATATTATACACCACGGGTCGTTGTCATGGGCTTTGTTAAGAGGTTGACCTTACTGACGTCACCAAGGGCATGGGCCACGAGCAGGGCCTGGTTCATCTACCACACACACATTGTTGTTATATGGACGGGGAGACGAGGTGTTCAAAGTGAGTATTGCGATCAAATGTGACGCTAAAGTAATAACTGGTCTATTAGACACGTAGTATAAAATGAGAGTTGATCTAGTATGAATATAATTTACTCATATTTCGCTGTTATCAGTAAAATTTGCAACCGATAAAACAAAACAAAAAAGACATTGAAGAAAAATATTAATTGCCATGTATAGAACCAAACACACAATGTGCTTGAATAACTCTCATGCAAAAGTGAATAGCAAAGTGTGCGGCCAGACATATTGCCTCACACTGCGGTACTTACACATTTGCAAATAAATCGCCCTCTATGTACAAAAGTAAATAAAGACTGTATTTGAAATACTCTGTACCATTGAATGCCATTATATACTGACAAAAGGGACTGTTCTACACACCCTTTGTGAACTCTGCTCTGTAATCTTTTTGCGCTACCGCTAACAGGATAAGTTTGGAATGCACAATAAAATAGCCGCTGTAAGTGGAAAAAAAAAAATAATTGCCAACCACTCCACCCACCCTACAGCTCGGCCACCCACTCCACCCACCCTACAGCTCTGCCAACCACTCCACCCACCCTACAGCTCTGCCACCCACTCCACCCACCCTACAGCTCTGCCAACCACTCCACCCACCCTACAGCTCTGCCAACCACTCCACCCACCCTACAGCTCTGCCACCCACCCTACAGCTCTGCCAACCACCCAGCTCTGCCACCCTCTCCACCCACCCTACAGCTCTGCCACCTCTCCACCCACCCTACAGCTCTGCCACCCTCTCCACCACCCTCTCTCTGCCACACAGCTCTGTACAGCTCTGTCTCCACCCACCCTACAGCTCTGTCCTTCTCCACCCACCCCTACAGCTCTGCCACCCTCTCCACCTACCATACAGCCAACCACTGCCTACAGCTCACTCCACCCACCCCTACAGCTCTGTCCTTCTCCACCCACCCTACAGCTCTGTCAACTCTCACCCACCCTACAGCTCTGCCACCCTCTCCACCCACCCTACAGCTCTGCCACCCTCCACCCACCCTCTCTGCCCTCTCCACCCACCCTACAGCTCTGCCACCCCTCTCCACCCACCCTACAGCTCTGCCACCCACCCTCTCCACCCACCCTACAGCTCTGCCACCCTCTCCCACCCACCCCTAAGCTCTGCCAGTCTCTCCACACCCTACAGCTCTGCCACCCTCTCCACCCACCCTAAGCTCTGCCAGTCTCTCCACCCACCCTACCTCTACCCCTCTCCCAGCTCTGCCACCCTCTCTGCCACCCTCTCTCCACCCACCCTACAGCTCTGTCCACTCTCCCACCCACCCCTACAGCTCTGCCACCTCCACCCACCTACAGCTCTGCCACCCTCTCCACCACCCCTACAGCTCTGCCACCTCTCCACCCACCCCTACAGCTCTGCCACACTCCACCCACCCCAGCTCTGCACTCCCACCCACCTACAGCTCTGTCCTCCACCCACCCCTCTACAGCTCTGTCAACTTCTCCACCCACCCTACAGCTCTGCCCTCTCCACCCACCCTACAGCTCTGCCACCCCTCCACCCACCCTACAGCTCTGCCACCCTCTCCACCCACCCCTACAGCTCTGCCACCTCTCCACCCACCCCTACAGCTCTGCCACCCTCTCCACCCACCCTACCTCTGCTACCCACCCTAAGCTCCACCCACCCTGCTCTGCCACCCTACAGCTCTGCCACCACCTGCCACCCTCTCCAGCTCTGCCCACCCACCCTACAGCTCTGCCACCCTCTCCCACCCACCCTACAGCTCTGCCACCCTCTCCACCACCCACCTCTGCCACCCTACCCAGCTCTGCTCTGCTCCACCCACCCCTACAGCTCACCCCCCTCAGCCTCTCCACCCACCCTACAGCTCTGCCACCCTTTCCGTTCATCCTATATATGGTGAACATAATTTCTTTCTCTTTTTTTATATCTGACTTTACACTTACACTACTTTGCTTCTTCTTCAGTTACCAAAAGAATTGTGACGTGCGCATCAATGTTTTGCATTATGCAGACTCTCACTTAGGACCAGAGAGAGTGAGAGAGAGAGAGAGAGAGAGAGAGAGAGAGAGAGAGAGAGAGAGACCTCAGCTCTTGTCAGTACCAAGTAATTTCTTCCCCCCCAACACACAGGAAGGGGCAAGAACACAAAGAACGGGATATAAACACACAGGGTGGGATATAAAAACACTGGACAGGATATAAACAAACAGGGAGGGGGTACAAACAAACAGGTAGGGGTACAAACACACAAGAGGGAGAAAAAACACACAGGAAGGGGTACAAACACACAGGAGGTGGGTACATACACACAGGGCGGGATACAAACACACAGGAGGTGGGTACATACACACAGGGGGGTACAAACACACAGGAGGAGGTACAATTACATAGGAGGGGTACAAACACACAGGAGGTACAAACACACTGGAGAGGGTACAAACACACAGGGCAGGGACTTACAAACACACAGACAGGTACAAACACACTGGAGAGGTACAAACACACAGGGCAGGGACTTACAAACACACAGGAGGAATACAAACACACAGGAGGGTACAAACACACAGGACAGGGGTGCAAACACACAGGAGGGCTACAAACACTCAGGATGGGTACAAACACACAGGAGGGTACAAACACACAGGAGAGGGGTGCAAACACAGGAGGTGCAACCACCCAGGAGGTGCAAACACACAGGAGGGTACAAACACACAGGAGGGTACAAACACACAGGAGGGGCACAAACACACACAGGAGGGTACAAACAAACTCCTGGGATGGGGTACAAACACAGGAGGGTACAAACACACAGGAGGGGGTACAAACACACAGGAGGGGTACAAACACACAGGAGGGTACAAACACACACAGGTTGGGTGCAAACACTGGACAGGTGTTCAAACACACAGGAGGGTACAAACACACAGGAGGGGCACAAACACACAGGATGGGGTGCAAACACACAGGAGGGCACAAACACACAGGGGGTACAAACACACAGGAGGGTGTTCAAACACAGAGGAGGTGGGTACAACACAGAGGAGGTAAGTACACACACATGAGGGGGTACAAACACACAGGAGGTGGGTGCAACACACAGGAGGGGTACAAACACACAGGAGGTACAAACACACAGGAGAGGGTACAAACACACAGGAGGGGGTATAAAACACACAGGAGGTGGGTACAACACAGGAGGAGGGGGTACAAGCACACATGAGGGGGGTACAAACACACAGGAGGTGGGTGCAAACACATGGGACGGGTGTTCAAACACACAGGAGGGGGTACAAACACACAGGAGGGGGGTACAAACACACAGGAGGGGGCACAAACACACAGGAGGGGGGTACAAACACACAGGAGGGGGGCACAAACACACAGGAGGGGGGCACAAACACACAAGAGGGGGTACAAACTCACAGGATGGGGTACAAACACAGAGAGGTACAAACACACAGGAGGGGTACAAACACACAGGAGGGGGTATAAACAGACAGGAGGTGGGTACAACACAGGAGGGGGTACAAACACACAGGAGGGGTACAAACACACAGGAGGGGCACAAACACACAGGAGGGGGTACAAACACACAGGAGGGGCATAAACACACAGGAGGCACAAACACACAAGAGGGGGTACAAACTCACAGGATGGGGTACAAACACACAGGAGAGGGTACAAACACACAGGAGGGGGTACAAACACACAGGAGGGGGGTACAAACACACAGGAGGGGGTATAAACACACAGGAGGGGGGCACAAACACACAAGAGGGGGTACAAACTCACAGGATGGGGTACAAACACACAGGAGAGGGTACAAACACAGAGGAGGGGGTACAAGCACACATGAGGGGGTACAAACACACAGGAGGTGAGTGCAAACACACAGGAGGGTGGGTGCAAACACACAGGAGGGGTGTATAAACACAGAGTAAAGGTACAAACACACAGGAGGAGGCACAAACACACAGGGGGAGGCACAAACACACAGGGGGAGGCACAAACACACAGGAGGTGGGTGCAAACACACAGGAGGAGGCACAAACACAGAGGGAGGCACAAACACACAGGAGGTGGGTAAACACACAGGAGGGGTGTATAAACACAGAGTAAAGGTACAAACACACAGGAGGAGGCACAAACACACAGGACGGTACAAACACACAGGAGGGGGCATAAACACACAGGTTGGGGTACAAACACACAGGAGGGGGGTACAAACACACAGGAGGGTGCAAACACACAGGAGGGGTGTATAAACACAGAGTAAAGGTACAAACACACAGGACTGGGTACAAACACACAGGAGGAGGCACAAACACACAGGACGGGGTACAAACACACAGGAGGGGGCATAAACACACAGGTTGGTACAAACACACAGGAGGGGTACAAACACACAGGAGGAGGCACAAACACACAGGAGGGGTAAAACACACAGGAGGGGTGTATAAACACAGAGTAAAGGTACAAACACACAGGACTGGGTACAAACACACAGGGAGGCACAAACACACAGGAGGTGGGTACAAACACACAGGACTGGGTACAAACACACAGGGGAGGCACAAACACACAGGAGGTGGGTACAAACACACAGGAGGGTGTATAAACACAGAGTAAAGGTACAAACACACAGGACTGGGTACAAACACACACAGGAGGAGGCACAAACACACAGGAGGGGTAAAACACACAGGACGGGGTACAAACACAGAGGGGAGGCACAAACACACAGGAGGTGGGTACAAACACACAGGAGGGGGCATAACACACAGGACTGTACAAACACACAGGAGGAGGCACAAACACACAGGAGGGGTAAAAACACACAGGACGGGGTACAAACACACAGGGGAGGTACAAACACACAGGAGGAGGCACAAACACACAGGAGGGGTAAAACACACAGGACGGGGTACAAACACACAGGAGGGGGGCATAAACACACAGGTGGTGGGTACAAACACACAGGAGGGGTGTATAAACACAGAGTAAAGGTACAAACACACAGGAGGAGGCACAAACACACAGGAGGGGTAAAACACACAGGACGGGGTACAAACACACAGGAGGGAGGCACAAACACACAGAGGTGGGTACAAACACACAGGAGGATGGTAAAACACACAGGACTGGGTACAAACACAGAGGAGGCACAAACACACAGGAGGGGTAAAACACACAGGACGGGGTACAAACACACAGGGGGAGGCACAAAACACACAGGAGGTGGGTACAAACACACAGGAGGGGTGTATAAACACAGAGTAAAGGTACAAACACACAGGAGGATAGTAAAACACACAGGACTGGGTACAAACACACAGGAGGAGGCACAAACACACAGGAGGGGTAAACACACAGGACGGGGTACAAAAACACACAGGGGAGGCACAAACACACAGGAGGTGGTACAAACACACAGGAGGGGTGTTAAACACAGAGTAAAGGTACAAACACACAGGAGGATGGTAAAACACACAGGACTGGGTACAAACACACAGGAGGGAGGCACAAACACACAGGAGGGGTAAAACACACAGGACGGGGTACAAACACACAGGGGGAGGCACAAACACACAGGAGGGGTACAAAACACACAGGAGAGAGTGTAACAAACACACAGGTTGGGGTACAAACACACAGGAGGGGGTTCAAACACACAGGAGGGTACAAACACACAGGAGGGGGCTATAAACACACAGGTGGTGGGTACAAACACACAGGAGGGGTGTATAAACACAGAGTAAAGGTACAAACACACAGGAGAATGGTAAAACACACAGGACTGGGTACAAACACACAGGAGGAGGCACAAACACACAGGAGGGGTAAAAACACACAGGACGGGTACAAACACACAGGAGGAGGTACAAACACACAGGAGAGGGTATAAACACACAGGAGGTGGGTAAAACACACAGGAGGGGGTACAAACATACAGGTGGGGGTTCAAACACACAGGAGGGGGTACAAACACACAGGAGGGGGGTACAAACACACAGGAGGGGGGTATAAAACACACAGGTGGTGGGCACAAACACACAGGAGGGGGTACAAGCACACAGGAGGGGGTTCAAACACACAGGAGGGGAACAAACACACAGGAGGGGTACAAACACAGAGTAAAGGTACAAACACACAGGAGGGGGGACAAACACAAGAGGGGGCATAAACACACAGGCGATGGGCACAAACACACAGGAGGGGTACAAGCACACAGGAGGGGGTTCAAACACACAGGAGGGGGGCACAAACACGCAGCAGGTACAAACACACAGGACGGGGTACAAACACACAGGAGGGGGCACAAACACACAGGAGGGGGTACAAACACACAGGGCGTGGGTCTACAAACACACATGATCGGGTAAACACACAGAGAGAGTGTAAACACAGGTTGGGGTACAAACACACAGGAGGGGTACAAACACGCAAGAGGGGTACAAACTCACAGGAGGTACAAACACACAGGAGAGAGGGTATAAACACACAGGAGGTGGGTACAAACACACATGAGGGGTACAAACACACAGGAGGGGTGCAAACGCACAGGAGATGGGTACAAACATACAGGTGGGGGGTATAAACACAGAGTAAAAGGGTACAAACAGCGAAGTTAAAAGGAGAGGCTGCGATAAATGGTGTCTGACGAAAAATCAGCAGTGGAAGGTGTGAGTAGTGGGAAGACAAAGCTGGTGGTGAAGAAGCACGAAGGATACGACAACAACGACAACAACAGCTAAATTAACTGTAGTTCCAGTCCCTTGATAGACGAATTGGACGTTAGTACAGTCAGGGGCAGGGATGACAAGGAAGGTATAAAAACTTTAATTGTTGGTGACTCACAGGTAAGGTACATGGACAGGGCCTTTTGTGGTAAAAACAAAAATAGGATGAGGGTGTGTTTGCCAGGAGCTGGGGTGGGGGATATAATTGACAGGATGGACAATATCTTGTCTGGTAATGGGAACAAACCCACTATCTGCCTCAGTGCAGGAGGCAATGATATTGGCCGGTGTAGGAGCGAGGAACTTCTTGATAAGTTCAAGGCAGCCATAGATCGTATTAGGACTAAGGGAGGGATCCCTATCATATGCTGTGTCCTGCCTAGAAGGAGAGTTGGCAGTGAATGGTTGTCAAGGGCAGTTGGTGTTAACGACCGTCTTGACAGATATTGCAAGTCAATATCAGTCACATTCATTGACAACTGGGACAACTTCTATGGCAGAAGGGACCTTTATGCTAGGGATGGGGTGCACCTGTCTAGGGATGGAGTAGCAACCCTGGCTGGGGCTCTAGAGGGGGCAGTTCAAAAGATATCGAAGTCTTTAAACTGCTAAAAGAACATAGGAACACGGGGGTGGAGGAGACTGCAGTGGGAGAGGGTAAACAAGGCGAAAGATTACAGGGAAATAGTGTTAGGAATGATGACAAAACTAAATTAGACAGGGAGTTTAAAACTAAACGCGGTAAGGGAAGGACTCAGAACACGACTAACTTAAATGTATACTACGCAAACAGTAGAAGTATGAGAAACAAAATGGATGATATTAGGGCCTTGGTATGTACCAAAAAAATCGATATAATTGCATTCACTGAAACATGGATCAACCTAGACACACGTGAGTTACCAGTCGAATACCAAATTGCGGGTTACAAACTGTTCCATACCGATAGGCAGACCAGGAAAGGAGGCGGAGAAGCAAATTAGGAGCACCAGCGCAAATAAATATAGAAATAAAAACTGAGAGGAATACAGAAAACAATTTGATAGAATTATGACGGTCGGGAAAAATTAATCACGGGTAATATATAGACCCCCAATCTTGATAGCGTCAATGAGCGACTTATCTGGGATGAAATGCGCAGGGCTTCCATACACAACAAAGTCTGTATAGTAGGCGACTTTAACTTTGGCCAAATAGATTGGACTGTCCTTACGGGTAACTCAGAATCAGAGGATTTTCTCGAGACGATCCAGGACTGTTTCCTAAGTCAACATATAACCGAACCCACACGGGGTAATAATATACTGGATTAGTTCTGTCGAATGGAGAAAACCCTCGCATTAGCAATGTCGAGTAGGAAACTGATCCTAAACAGCCATCAAGCAAAGAATTCGATTCCAGCTAGATGTGGGTGACGGGCGAAAAAATTCCACCAAAGTACCAGATTTCAGAAGGGCAAAACTTACGCAGCCAACAGGGCAGCTGAGAGAGGGGTGACGCGCTGGCCGTGAACCCGACAGATGACAATTTGACCTGATAATTGATATCTGAGATTGCCGAGTTCCCACACAATTTAAATAGTGAGTTACTTAATGCACAAAGGCAGGAACATACCATACAAAAAACTCAGATCAGACAACAATGACCCTAAATGGATAAATAATTATTTAAAGAACATCATTGGCCAAAGGAAGGCTATAGGTAGAAGGATAAATCGTGGCGAAATTCACCTCCGGGACTATTATAGGGTATTGGCGAGTAGGGTTAAAACCGAGATAAGGAAAGCAAAGAGGAATAATGAGGTAAGGATAGCAAGGGAGGCGAAGGCAAACCCCAAAGGATTCTACCAAATGTACCAAACTAAAACACGAGAAAAGATTGGACCAATACGGTCAGACTACGGCGAGCTCACTGATAACGATGGAGAAATGAGCAATAATTTGAATAAATATTTTTCAACAGTTTTCACCACCGAAAATTTAAACATGATACCCGAGGTACCGACTCTATTCAGAGATAGTGAAGAAAACAAATTAAGTGAGATAGTAGTGACTAGTAACGATGTTAGTAAGCAAATAGACAAATTAAAGCCTAATAAGTCACCTGGTCCCAATGAGATATTTGCCAGAGTATTAAAGGAATGTAAGGAAGAGCTTAGTATGCCCTTAGCAAAGTTGTTTAACATGTCCTTAAAAACAGGTATAGTACCAGAATCCTGGAGGATAGCGAATGTAATACCGATTTTCAAGAAGGGGGATAGATCACTATCCTCTAACTACCGCCCAATCAGTCTAACATCAATAGTAGGCAAATTACTGGAAGCAATCATTTCAAACTCTATTCGAAATCACCTGGAGAAGCACAGATTGATCAATGATTTCCAGCATGGCTTCACAAGCGGACGTTCTTGCCTAACTAATCTATTAACATTCTTTTCATCAGTTTTCGAATCGGTGGACGAGGGGCACAATTATGATGTGGTATATCTCGACTTTAGTAAAGCCTTCGACAGAGTCCCCCACGAAAGACTAATTAGAAAGGTAGAAGCTCATGGCATCAAAGGTGACATCCTTAAATGGATTAGGGCATGGTTACAGGACAGGAAACAGCGAGTGAGCATTAACGGCACTAAGTCCCATTGGAGCAACGTCACAAGTGGAGTTCCCCAAGGCTCAGTACTTGGACCTTTATTGTTTATTATATACATAAACGACATAGATATCGGCATAGACAGCAAATATAAGTAATTTGCTGGATGACACTAAAATAGGACGTGCTATCAAATCTGACGAGGACTCGCAAACTACAGGAAGATCTAAACAAATTTTTCGAATGGTCTGAAAATGGCAGATGAAATTCAACGTCACAAATGTAAAGTACTCAGTATAGGAGATGTAAACAGGGAAACCAGATACCAGATGAACAACGATGCCATAGAGAAATCCGACTGCGGTAGAGACGAGTAATGATAAGCAGGAACCTTAAGCCAAGTAAACAATGTGTTTTTGCTCGTAACAAGGCTAATAAAGTACTTGGGTTCATACAAAGGAGTTTTAGTTACAAGACTAGCGAGGTCATCCTAAAACTGTATCTTGCTCTTGTGAGACCACACCTGGATTACGCAGTTCAGTTCTGGTCACCGCATTACAGAATGGATATAGAATCCTTGGAAAGAATTCAGAGGAGAATGACAAGACTAATCCCGGGCATTAGGAACCTTGAGTAGAGACAGGTTAAAGCATCTTAATTTGCACTCCTTTTTGAGAGACGTAGAGCGAGGGGCGACCTGATAGAGGTACAAGGGAAGGCAGCGCTAAACAAAGGGGACATTACAAAGGTACTCAAATTATCCAACCAGGAGCGAACTCGTAACAATGGTTTTAAATTAAACAAATTTAGATTTAGGCGTGAAATAGGTAAACACTGGTTTGGAAACAGAGTAGTGGATGAATGGAACAAGTTACCCAATATCATCATTAACTCGAATACGCTGAATTGCTTCAAACATAGGTTGGATGCTCATATGAGCAATAGGGGTTGGGTGTAAACGGGACTGCCCAGTTTGGGCCAATAGGCCCGCTGCAGTTTCCTCCATTCTTATGTTCTTATGTTCTTATCCTTGACCATCGGAGGGTCAAGACCTATCAGGCGCTGCTCCTGCTGAGCAGCTGCCCCCCTTGGCCAATGTTCGGCCCGTTCCCCAAGTCCCTCTCCCCGACCCATCCTCACCACCGTGATATCTACATAATCAAAAGTGACAATTTCTTCTGACCGGGCAGTGTTAATCAGTCCACCCTGGGACAACAGTGGGCCGGCTTTACACCTGACTACAAGATACCACAACACCACTTAGCAGAGAGTGAGGTACTGTGACACCACCCCACACCACGCCACCTGGTGTCTCCATGACCACGTCAGGTCCTTCATATCAACACCCGAGGACGAGTCACTATGCCACGTGAACATCACACCGTGTCTCCATTACCACGTTAGGTCCTTCATATCAATACCTATTGACGAGTTACTTCACCACGTGAACACCACACCACCTGGTGTCTCAATGACCACGTGAGGTCCTTCATATCAACACCCGAGAACGAGTCACTACACCACGTGAACACCACACCACCTGGTGCAAACTATAATAATTTGTATGTTCAATTCATGTTCCTTCTCCTTTCAGTAATGAAAGCTTTTGTAAAACGACCCACCTACCCATGTTTTTGTATGTAATAAGTCATTTTCATTTAATGTATATTTTCAGCCTTCGGGCTGCATAACTTTTTCAATAAACCGTTTATAATTATAATAATTAATAATTTATAATTAATAAGACACACAGGAGGGGGTACAAACACTCAGGGCGGGGGTCTACAAACACACATGATCGGGTACAAACACACAGGAGAGTGTAACAAACACACAGGTTGGGGTACAAACACACAGGAGGGGGTACAAACACACAGGAGGTGGGTGCAAACACACAGGAGGGGTGTATAAACACAGAGCAAAGGTACAAACACACAGGACGGGGTACAAACACATATGGGGGATACAAACACACAGGAGGTTGGTACAAACACACAGGAGGGGCTACAAACACACAGGGGGTTACAAACACACAGGAGGTGGGTACAAACACACAGGAGGGTGTATAAACACAGAGTAAAGGTACAAACACACAGGAGGGGGTACAAACACACAGGAGGGGTTTAAACACACAGGAGGTGGGTACAAACACACAGGAGGGTGTATAAACACAGAGTAAAGGTACAAACACACAAGAGTACAAACACACAGGAGGTAGGTACAGGAACAAACACAGTGTATAAACACAGAGTAAAGGTACAAACACACAAGAACACACAGGAGGTAGGTACAAACACCCAGGAGGTGGGTAGAAACACACAGGAGGGGGTACAAACACAGAGCAAACTTACAAACACACAGAGCTGAGTGCGAAACCAACTTGTATACCCTTGTGGAAAAACTTGGTAGGTAAACAAATAAACATATGTGGTTCTATAGGGAGCTGGAGTAGGAAGGAAGGGAAGGCGGAGGAAAGGGTGAGGTGGAGGTGGGTGTGGGAGGGGCGAGCGAAAGATGACTCATATGATAGTGGGAGTTGGGTAGAGCCCTACTGTATACAGCATTCAGCCAGATTGGGCTTAACGCTCATAACTGGTCTCCGTCATCCTCTCTCTCTCTCTCTCTGTCTCTCTCTCTCTCTCTCTCTCTCTCAACGCTAACGGGTAGGCCTACTTGAGATCACTGCCCTCGGTGTTTTAATTATATTTCTATTTTTACTATTTCCACTATTGTAGATATTGTATGTTATGTGATTTTATCTTTCGCGTAAAATGTCTCTTCCAACCCCGCGTGTCGACTTTTGTTTTCTTTCATTTTACTTTTTCATCAGATTGTATGTCTTCCTGGAGCCTGTGTTGATGGTTTGTGGTCATGGCTTTATTAATAGGGTGAGCTGCATTGATGATAATAATAAGAGTAAGAATAAAGAAAAAGAAAAAAAAAAAAAAAAAAAAAAAAAAAAAAAAAAAAAAAAAAAAAAAAAAAAAAAAAAAAAAAAAAAAAAAAAAATAATAATAATAATAATAATAATAATAATAATAATAATAATAATAATAATAGTGTTCTGAGGCCAACACTGGCAAAACACCTCTCCCATTCAGTTCTTGCCTGGTGCTGAAATGTATTGAACTCTTCCGTTTCATGATATAATTGTTTTGGCCCATGACTACATAAAAAGAGGAAGAAAAAAAATAACAAGAATCTCGGTGTTCTATCTGCTAAGTTTCAAATTAATTCGAATTAATTGGGCGAGAATTGAAAGTTTGACGACGGTTAAATGTTTGCAAAGAGAAGGAAGAAGATAGGTAGGAAAGAACAGTATTTCTCCCTTCTTCTGGGAGAGACTTAAAAATAGATGATTTTTGTTACAGTCCACCACTTGAGGTACTATACTAACATCGTGACTGTCTGTCTGCTCCGCCAGCCATACTTGGAACGGTGAGTGTGTTTGTTTCTTTCACGTTAATTGTATTCCATTATTTTCGGAATCACTTGTAGATACAAAGATATCTCAGTGATAAAAAAACAAAGGCTTCTCACGGCCATTGTACATTCATTTATTCTGAGGCAGCATTGAAGGTAAAGGTACTGGCATAAATACAAGTGGAGGTTTCATGATGATAAGAGCCTACAAAGTACAGTATTACACTTAAACACTTATACAACTGGAACTACAGTATACTCCCTCTGTCTCGCAGCTCTATCACACCTTGGGTCCCTCAGGTAAGGGGTGCCACAACGTTCTACACACGTGTCTCTCTTCTGGTAACTCGATACCAGGTCTGAGTATGTACTGATAGGCTCGTTCGCCGGTCGGTCGGTCACGTCTCTGTTACGCACTGTTGGCAAGTACCGGGCATGCACTGGCTCCTGATTGTATGTGAACCTGCTCCAGTGTTGGTCAAGTCTGGTCTTAAAAGAGCTCACACTCAGTGCCGTCACAACAGTCCCTGGTAGATTGTTCCAAGAGTTCACAATTCTCACTCCAAAAATTTTTTGCTCTCACATTTTCTGGACTTGTGGCTTTTTCAACCTTGAGCTGTGACCCCTTATGGGGCGGGCGTTCGCACAGCTCCAGGTGTGGACACTTGATCGAGTAGTGCCCTCTGAAATGTTTATAAACTTTTGGTGTTTTGTGCATTATCTCTCTCTCGTCCTCTTCACCCCCTATCTCTCGTCCTCTTCACCCCCTATCTCTCGTCCTCTTCACCCCCTATCTCTCGTCCTCTTCACCCCCTATCTCTCGTCCTCTTCACCCCCTATCTCTCGTCCTCTTCACCCCCTATCTCTCGTCCTCTTCACACCCCCATCTCTCGTCCTCTTCACCCCCTATCTCTCGTCCTTTTCACCCCCCAACTCTCGTTCTCTTCACCCCTCTCTCTCGTCCTCTTTACCCCTCTTTCTCGTCCTCTTCACCCCTTCTCTCCCACCCTCTTTACTCCCTCTCTTTCACCCCCTATTTCTTTCTCCCATCCTCTTTACCTTTCCTTTATAAACCCCAAACAGAAGCAAATATCAGCACCACTAGCTACCCATGACACGGGTGAGTGGCGTGTCGTGGCTGTCCCCTCGCCCACAATGACAGGCATTCACTCGTGACTGTGAGGGCGTGTGAGGGGTGTTTGTTGTGGTGAGTTATAGCTTGTACACAAAGGCTCCGGCAGCCACTGGCAGGCATGTCAGGTCTCTTCCAGTAGGCCTACAGACGCTGCGCCCCCCTCTTGAAGATTAAGCACCGCCTCCTCTTCCACCTTCAACCTTTTTTTTATTTTATCGTCTCTCGTTATTTAACTCCAATGAAATAGAGTAAACTTCAATCGACTGGCCTTAGCTAAATAAAATAGTGATGGGATAATAAAAAAAACATTAACAACAGGGTTACAAGTTCCACTACTTCATTACACAGATTTGTAATCAAACTCTGAATTGTAGTGTTCTAAAATTTCTTTGACCATACGTTTTTAGAGGACTTTTGTTACCACTTTGTACAAGCTGTCAGAAAGTGCACTTCGTAAACTTCTGAATCGGTATGTTAAAGTGTGAAGGAATATAAAATAATAGCTAGAGCCTCAACCAAAGCTCATTCATTAATCATAAGGGTCGAGGTCAATGTCTTCCTCACCATTCGCCTCACTAGCCAAATCGCTTTCATCTTCAACATCACAGTCTCTATTGTTGCATTCCTCTCTATTCTCTTCAGGCTTAATGAGCAAGTTGTGGCAATCATCTGAACCCGTGTAGTGGCAATAGCCGGTGCATGACAGGCCTGCTGCGAAGCAGCTGCAGTTGGCTTGAGTGTATGCCTTCCTTTCAGTTTTGCATTGGCAGCTGATGGAGATCAGGGGTGAAGGTGTCCCGTTGACCATCTCCCAACCGAAGTCAGTTATGTTGAGGGAGGGAGCGCTTTGCTTGTCACCTGCCCTCCATAGCACTACTTGAAGATGAGATCTCAACATGTGAAATTTGAGATTTTTATCAGTGGGAGGGAGTGACTTCAGCTGGGGTGGTTTGCCTTTCTTAGTGTAGAGGGCGTGTTGGGCAGCATTCACTGTAGTGCAGTTGGGCTGACTTTATAGTGCAGCAAAAAATTCTTGACTACGTTCCAGCAGCTACGCCTCACCAAGAACAGTGTGAAGCCTAGGGAAGTCGCCTTCCTGCAGTTTTTTGAGCGCCATGACAGCGTGCAACCCGAGCAACTGAAGGCTCTTATCCTCAAGTGTAGCTGCTACAGTATATCGTATGTGTCTAGAATGTTTCTGTCCCATCTCTCCATCAGGACTCGAGCCGTGAGCTGAAGCTTCCACACCCAGAATATGAGGAGGACAAATACGCCTGTGTCATCGCTAAGTATGCATACGGTTGCCTTGCACTTGAGCGCTGCCTGGATGACATACTGTAGCTGTCCGACCATCAGCATGTTGACGTCTGTGGCACAAACGAAAAGTAGACGCGAGGGAAGTCTTTTATTGCTCTTGTTCTTCATGATGACCTCTCGAGTTGAGAGAGGAGTTATGAGGGTAAGATTATACTTTGTAGACCCAGCATCAGCGCAGTATTTTTTCTTGTGGCCTTTATCGGAGTCGCCACCGTACTTGTCGAAGATGACCTGAACAGGGATCCCACTGAATAAAAGCAGTCTATTTGCCATGCTTGTAGCCACAGTAGATGCTATGCCACCACACGGCCAAGCGATGTGATACAGCAAGTGCTAAGCATCAACGATGACTTCATCAGGTTGGCTGGGCTGCTTTGTCTCATTGGCGATAATTTTCATAAGAGTTGCCTTGTTCTATTTCCGGAGATAGGCATATTCGTCTACATTGACCGGTGAGGTGCCACAGAGCTCGTAGCAGAAAACGGACGATAGGCTGACGTCACGAGTTTGTCCAACAATCAGCAAACAGTTGAACAATGCCTATATGTCGTAGATGGTTTTGAATGAGTAATCTGCCACTTTGCCATTGGCGATATTGAATAGTTGAGGTCGGTTCTCTCTCGCATTCCGGATCAAATATGCTGTTGAAAGCATGCGACACATGTTGGCCTAAGGAATAGGATAACACCCAGCACGCAACCTGCTCTGGTGAGATAGTGATGTCGACGAGATCCCCTTGGACTTGCCATACCGGATGTATGTCTGCTCTCTGAATTGATCAACAGAAACGCCTTTCCAGATACTCTCAATGTGGCGACAAACATGTGCCTCGGCGAGAAGATCCACCCTTGCCACTGCTGGAAGGGATGACATCTCCAGCAGATACCAGATGTTGTGACGCGCATAGTGCTAGTGTCGAGCAGCAAAGAAGTACGGTACCATGTGTCTGAAACAATGCTGCTGAAGAAGCCAATCTCCCCCCCCCCCCTCTCTGTCCGCACATACTGATGCGCGATGCGTGGCGGTTTGATGAGACAATCCACCCATAGTTGACCAGTTGGAGATGCCAGTACTTTCTACCTTCTCCAGATATGTGCAGATAGTATCGAATGAGCGATCACCCTCACGAAGATAGTCCCCAACAAGACAGAACTGATTATTTATTCTCAGGGCTCGAGGTATTATTTTTTATTCTTTCGTGCTTTAAGCGATAAAAAGGTGAATCCTCTATATATTACGAGACAGCACTTTGCTTTGGAAACATTGTAATGTATGTTACTAATTAAACAGTATTCTTCTTAATACATAAGCATTTTTTCTTATCATTGAACAGCCACAGAATTAATGAGCTACAGGGTAACATTGATCAAATGATCAAGATGTTAATGGATATATTTCGTCTTTGAAATATTTTCATGTTTGGCTTGACAAATGGAAAGTTCTAAGTTTTCAATGAATAAATTTCTGTTACTTGGCAACAATGACGATCATTTCTGACAAATTCAATGGATCCGCCATACCTGAAAACCCTCATGTAGACACCAACAACATCCTTCTAGCATCTCACTATCAATAGTTATGGTCATTTTCCTTTATGACCCAGGTTGGCCGACGACCATTGGATTTATTCAAATTACGGAAGTTGCTCAATGCTGGGAAAGTGCCATCACCTGGATCTGATATCTCTGACCCCTGAGGATTATAAATCCCCTAAAACCCTAGAGTACAGACGATTTCCGAGTTGATCCAGATGTAAAGGCCTGGGACTTAGGGATAGAAATCCCTTGCCAGCTTAATCAGGATCTTATAAGAGGAAAGTCAAGAACCATGGTTTTCCGAGGGATAACAAACAACCCTTAGAGATTAACATATCTTTACTATGAAAATAACATAAAACTCTGACACCACTCAAACAAATATCAAATAACAAATACGGGAGTCAAACAATTAAGAGAATCAAACAATGAACAGATATTTCCTACGGCGGCAGCCCTGTGGAAGGTTCTGGAAAGCAGTGATCCGCTCTCAGAGGGAAGGTCAAGTCAGCTTCCTCACTTGGCGCCGGCGGGTGATGTCTTGCTACACAGGAGAAATGCCAGGAAGTGGCGATGACGTGGCAGCTGCAGTAGTAGCTGAGGTAGGTGTCCGAAGATTGACAGTCGATTTGTGAAGGTCTGGGGAATCAGCCCACGAGTCCAGGACCTATGATGAGAACACAACCAGAATTTGAACAAACAGCGGGGTGCAGGTACAGCTGTGATGATGGCTGGGTAATGTCTGCTGTGTGTCGAGGAAGCAGGGACCTTCTCACCTCCGTCTACCCCGCAAGTGGGGGACGGGAACAAGCAAACGAGCGGCGGGCAACCATCCTGCTCATTACAGCCCTGACACCAAATTCTACTGGACTAATTGCCGACTGATAAAACGTAATATTCAAACAAAATGATGGATAATTTTCAATTCAATTGGAACATCCTACCTACCTTTCAGAAGATCAATATTCCCGACAGGAGACCTCCTAAAGTAAATGAGGCAGAAAAATCCGGCCTATTTCTTTGACGACCAAAATGCACGACACTTAACCTTTGGACACCAGAATAGAAACTCAGGAGGAAAATCCTCCATGACCCAATGGAACATGGAACAATCACATATCTCGGTCCAGACTTTGAAACCTTCACATCAGTAGGTAACTCGGGGAGACCAGACATCGCTTTAACATTATACAAAATATATTCAGAATTCTTAATGAAAGAAGTTATAAGTGATAATGAAGGACTAAAATTTAAAGGTAAATTAATATCAAATAAACCCTATGCAGATGATACTGTTCTTATCACAGATAGTAAAGAGGCATTACAAAAATTCCTTAACATATTAGTGGAAAAAAGTGAAAAATTTGGTTTAGGAGTTAATGTTGTAAAAAATAAAGTAATGGCTGTTTCGAAATTAGAAATAAATCCTAAAATAAAAATTATAGTTGGCAACAAGTGTGTATTTGGAAAATAACATTAGCTGTGATGGTAGATGTATGGAAGAAACCAAACAGGAATAGGACAAGCAAAAACACCATATAATAATCTAAAAGACGTGATGAAAATTGACATTAATTTCAATTTGAGAAAAAGGACTGCTGAAAGGCTTTATATGGCAAGGACTGATGTATTAGTCCCTAGGATAAGGGAAAATTGTGCACCTTTTGACGTAAGCATCATACATTGTACACTGTAACTAGGACCCACGAGGAGCATTTTAACGTCTGGAGGCAATCTGAATCTGGTGGCCGTGGTGGCCACTTTCAAAAAGGCTGCGACATCACATTAAAATGCGCAATATCTCTGCTTCTATTGCAATTATTAGACCTTTGATTTTTGTGGCATTACCTATGTTTTCAGACCCAAGGAATCTAATAGGTGAATGCCAAGAATAACCTCCATTGACAAGAAAACAAATGAAGAAGTACTAAGATTAGCGAAAATTTCAAGAGAAATACTTGAAATGTAGAGAAAAATAAAAATGAGTTACTTCAGTCTTATAGTTAGAGGTGAGGGGATAATAACATAAATAATGATGGGTAAAGTTGATGGTAGGAGGGTCATGGGGAGACAGAGAGATACAAACCTTGGAGAATTAATCCAGTCGAATAAGCATGAAAACAGGCAAATGGTAGAAGATATTTATAAAAAAGATGAAAGTTTCCATACATACTCCTGAAAGCTATAGAAATAAACATCTAAAGAGTTCCCCTCCGCCCGAGTGCACCACCGCAACCCCCCCCCCCCCAACCCCAAAGGGGGATGGTGCACTCGGGCGGAGGGGAACTCTTTAGATGTTTATTTCTATAGCTTTCAGGAGTATGTATGCAAAATTTCATCTTTTTTTTTAATTTCTTCCACCAAAAATCCTAATTTGACTGGACCGAATTGGTCCTGAGAACGTTTAGAGTGGAGGACTGTGTTCGCCGACGCTCAGACACGAGGACGGTACTGTGATTGACTCATCATCGTCTGAACGTACACATAAAAGCTGTACCCATCAGTGATCATCTACCCACAATAGCCACGCTATCAACATCCTTAAACAAATTCCACCAATCCTAGGATTCTCACTTAATAGAGCAAATTGAGAAAAATATATAAGACCTTAGCAGCAACGAAGTAGCACAGTTACACAACAAAGACTCTACAGAGATCGACACAACACTGGGCACTGCGTACAAGGAAGTAATAACAACCATGGAAAACAACTTCCTCAAGATATCATATCATACACTACCATATGCACAATTAACACATGATGAGAACATGATTCACCAATCTATACGAATACACAAAAATACACTGTTGGAACAATTAAATCAGAATAAAATACAGAAATCTAAACGAAGACCTGAAAGTTAGAATAAGAGAAAATACAACGAAAACTGGACCAAGTTGATCAATGACACAAGCAGACTACCGAGATGCAAAAGCATTCTAGAAATAAAACTATTGGGAACTAACTCTGAAGAAAGCAGCCATAACTGAAAAAAAAAACGGAAGAAAGGCCACAAAATCACCCGACAAAGAACCAATATTTGGAGAATACTGGAAAGATATATTCAGAATAACTGACGAAGATAAAAGAAGCTTCTGACAAGAAATAGAACAGGAATGAGAGAATAGTTGAGTCAGAATACAAAGAAATGGAAACCCACTTGGAAAATCAACCATAACTCATTGAATAACAATAATAGCTCCATGAACCAGCTACTACTAGAAAATAATAACACATCGCAGATCTGGTGGACAAGAAGCTGTAAAACAAGCATCACAGAACCACCAGAACTAATATACATACTGTGTAATAAACGTTTAACAAATACACAAAAACACACAGCACAAAACATATAACAAAAAGCAATACAAAAGATGAATTCCTCCAGTGACACAAGGACATGGAGGGGCCACCACTGTAAGACCCGGAAAAACACCAGACCAAATTAGCTTAGCTTAGCTTATTTTAGCTCGAACTACCGTGCTGTTGGGAACCTGAAAGCTGCTGTTGCAAAAAGACTAAACATTTTCTCCGCAAGGTGGATAGCCCACCTCCCATCAATCTCCCCCTGCACATCCCACTTCCACCCTTTACCTTACCCTGACCCCTCCTTGTTTATTCAAAGCCATCAAGGCTATCTTCTCTCCGTTTCACCATCATCACCATCATCATCATCATCTTCTTTATTACTTTTTCACTCATCCCTTGTGGATGTACCACTCACCTGTCAACTACGGAATTCCACCTCACTGTCTCCGCCTACGTATCTATTACCTACTGCTAAGTCATTATTTGTACTTTTCTCTCGTCTAAGTGACCCTTTCCGCCTTAATGCTGATAGTAAAATCGCATTATATGCGCTTATTAATGAACAGTGATTGTTACGCCTCTTAATATGCTATTGGTGATACTCGGTCCTAGACTCTGAAACTTAAGTACTGAGCGTCATGTTCACATTATGATGATTATTAAATTAACACCATCAAAAGTCACCGTTAAACTCGTATGCATTTAATATACTTGCATATATATATATATATATATATATATATATATATATATATATATATATATATATATATATATATATATATATATATATATTGTAAGCGGAATTATAAGAAACTGTTGCATGTTTAGCTACCATCCCCATATTTGAGAGCTGAAGTTATTGCCAACCATTTCACTGGAAACACATGTACTTTGCTCCCGAGAATTTTGCTTGTTTAATCATATTCTTCACCTATTTTTACACCAGTATGCAAGTTAATAAAGAGAACTTTGCTTCAGTTTAATATAATTTATCAAATCAATTGCCTATCAAATAACACTGGGCTGCATTTGAAAAAAAAATCATGAGGTGCGGGGTTTCTTAGCTGATTCTTTATGTATTTTGCGTGCTGATTCCAAAATTGCCATTCATTTTGCCCAATCAGGTCAGATTTTTATGCTATGGGAATTAGGAAAAAATCGAAATTCTTAAATATGATGTCAAAATTTTTATGCAAAATATATCATAAGAAATGTAACCACAACACATAGGACCAAAATATGTCAACTACATAGATGCCTTTACAGTTAGACATGCATAAATGGCTGTCGCAGAGAATTTCTTTGGTGGTTGGTGTCTGAGGCGTCCCGTTTCAGACACCAACAGTAGTCGGCGAGCATGTTGATATCCCAGCGACCCTGGTACCGCTCCTCCATTACACGGATATCTTGATGGAAGCGTTCTCCTTGTTCCTCACTCACATCACCACAGTTCTCTGGAAAGTAGTCCAAGTGGGAGCTGAGGAAGTGCATCTTGATGGACATGCGTGCACCAAGAACTTTGTAGCTCAGAAGTAGGTCCTCAACAACTTGTTCATACTCTGGACTTCTGTAGTTGCCAAGAAAATTGGAGACAATAGACTTAAAGGCATGCCAGGCTTTCTTCTCATTTACATCCATGCTGCAATCAAACTTGGGATCTTTGAAAAGCTCTCTGATCTGAGGGCCATCAAAAATTCCTGCATTCAGCTTTGCCTCACTGACTTTTGGAAATTTTTCTTTCAGAAAATTGAAAGCCTGGCTTTTTTTGTCCAGTGCCTTTACAAAGTTTTTGAACAGACCGAGCTTGATGTGCAGTGGCGGAAGAAGAATGTTCTGCGGATTCACCAGAGCATGGGCAACAACATTGTGAGAACCTGGAGTAAGTCCACTTCTTGCAGGCCAGTCACGTTGCATGTAGTGCTGCTTGTCTGCTCGACTATCCCACAGACAGAGGAAACATACCATGTACCACCAGATGAAAAAGAAATTTAATTGTGAGAAAATATATGTAAAAAAACACGGACAAATACTCTTTTCCTTTGCGTCACGGCGGACATTTAAATGGCCGGCGAGCACGTGGGTGTATTTAAATGCATCGTAAGGGCATTAAAACTGACGGAAATCTTTTCTGTGAGGCTTGCCAATGTCTCGGATGATTTTTTTAATGAACGATTATGAGGACCCCATTTTGAGCAAAAAATGCCAATATTTTACCTGAATCTCCGCTTAAAATGCTATAGCACAAAATTCTGACCTGATTGAGCAAAATGGATAATAATTTTGAGATCAGCATGCAAAATACACCCAGAAAAGCTTAATAATACACAAACCTCAAAAACTATGCAGGGCAGTGTAATCTACAGATACTACACTAATGAAGTATAGGGTTAGCATATAGCATTAGTTAGTACAAATATCACCTGATGCGGGAAATCCCGGGATCCTGGGAAATATCCTGGTTTGTCCCAGAATCCCGGGATGCTAAGAAACCCCCAAAACAGGAAACCCTAGTGGGGAAGTGCTGTAAAATGTACAGGGCTGACTACCTCCATTACAAAGAGGAGCATTAGACAGATTTATTTCAAATCTGTAACTCGGTATAAAAAAAAAAAATCTTTCAAGAGGGTCAGATGAATTTGGACCTTAACCATCCTGTTGTCTCGTTAAGGTTGGTAAGCATGATTGTGAGACATTTCCTTCCTATTATGGTAGGCCTAATTTAGCCTCTTGGGCCTTTATCCAAAACCTTCGTTCGTGGCGTCATTTTGTTTCGCACCTGAATGAAATGTTTGAGTGAGGGACACGGTGGAGGTGACGGTGTCAAGGCATTATTCATTTATAGCTGCACATGACAAGAATCATCCAAAGCAAATTTAACTTGACGGAAGAATAAATTAAGATCGTTAGGTTATGTAAGCATATATTGCTTAGGATAGGTTAAGTTTAGTTGTTGCGTGTAGTAGTCATCTATAAATGATTTACGCCACAACCTAACGGGTTCCGATATCGCATAGGTTCATTGGTTGAGTGTATCTGACGATTTCCCAGACGATGGAAACAATAAGATGACGGGTTCTTAAGGGTGTAAAGCTGTGGCGTAGAACACACCCATGTTCTAGTTAGAGCATTAAGAGATAAAGAGGTTAATATTAGATATTACGAGACAGCAGTATTCTTCTCAATACGAAAAAAAATCTTATCATTGTACAGCCACAGAATTATTGAGCTACATGGTAACATTGATCAAATGACCAAGATGTTAATGAATATATTTCGTCTATGAGATATTTTCATGTTTGGCTTAACAATTGGAAAGTTCTAAGTTTTTCAATGAATAAATTTCCTTTACTTAGCAACAATGACTATTATTTCCGACAAATTCAATGGATCCGCCATACCTGAAAACCCTCATGGAGACACCAACAACATCCTTCTAGCCTCTCACTGTCAATAGTTATGGCCATTTTTCTTTATGACCCACTTTAGCCGACGACCATTTCCGGGTTCACATATGATCTGAGTGAGTGTCAAAGCATTCTACTGGGCTAATAAATCCCACCGTGGGGTTTTCCATGTGTTTAATTGGTGGGTGTATTAATTGAAGATTTGTTCTTGTTGTTTTTTCGTCCTGAGAATTTGCTAGAATTAGGTCAAGGTCCAGAATGTCATAGATGTTTAATAGTTCGGTTTTCTCAGACGAGTACAAGTAGGCCTACATTGTGTTGAATTATCTTTAGTGTTCGGTTTTGTGCAATTGTCAGTCGCCCGAATTGAGAGTAAATCGTTCACTGGCTTTTTATTCTCCAACTGAGTTGATGCCAACGGTCAGAGCCTTATAAGAGGCCGACACCCTAAGAACTAGAACACTGGTGAGTGATCGAGAAGTGTTGTTCTGGACTGTGACAGCTTGCATGGCGCCGCACCGGTCTGACGGGAGATTTACATCCTCACGAATTTGTGGTGGAGAGATGTGACAGTTAACATAATATAAACAAAATAGCATTAACTCCTACGATGGTGATCTATAAACAAACAGTAGGATGGAACTATGTAAACAAACCACAAGGATGAAGAACTGTATACAAACAGCAATGATGTAAGACTGTACACAAGCAACTAGGATGAAAGACTGTAAGCAAACAACAGGATGAAGGGTTGTAAACAAACAACTAGGATAAAGGATAGTAAACAAGTAACTGGAATGAAGGACTGTAAACAAACAATTAGGATTAAGGACAAGCAACTTGGATAAAGGACTAACAAACAACTAGGCTGAAGAATTGTAAACAGACAACTAGGATTAAGGATTGTAAACAAACGACTAGGATGAAGGATTGTAAACAAGTAACTGGGATGAAGGACTGTAAACAAACAATTAGGATGAAGGATTGTAAAAAACTGACGGATTGTAAACAAACAACTAGGAGGAAATGACAAACAATAACAACAAGCAAAGGATGAAGGATTGTAACAAGGATTGTAAACAAACGACTAGGATGAAGGATTGTAAACTGAAGGACTGTAAACAAACAATTAGGATGAAGGATTGTAAACAAACTAGTATGACGGATTGTAAACAAACAACTAGGAGGAAATGACTTAAAACAATCAACTAGAATGAAGTATTATAAACAATTAACTAGGATGAAGGACTGTAAGCAAAGAACTAAGATGAAGGATTGTATACAAAGAATTGGGGTGAAGGACTGTAAACAAACAATTGGGATGAAGGATTGTAAACAAGATAACTGAGCTGGGGAACTGTAAACAAACAACTAGGATGAGGAATTCTAAACAAGGAGAATTAGGACTGTAAACAAACAACACCAACAACTAGGATGAAGGAGTGTAAACAACACTAGGATGAAGGACTGTAAACAAACAACTAGGATGAAGGACTGTAAACAAGTAACTGGGATGAAGGACTGTAAACAACAACTAGGATGAAGGACTGTAAACAACAACTAGGATGAAGGACTGTAAACAACAACTAGGATGAAGGACTGTAAACAAACAACTAGGATGAAGGACTGTAAACAACAACAACTAGGATGAAGGACTGTAAACAAACAACTAGGATGAAGGACTGTAAACAACAACTAGGATGAAGGACTGTAAACAAACAACTAGGATGAAGGACTGTAAACAAACAACTAGGATGAAGGACTGTAAACAAACAACTAGGATGAAGGACTGTAAACAACAACTAGGATGAAGGACTGTAAACACAACAACTAGGATGAAGGACTGTAAACAAACAACTAGGATGAAGGACTGTAAACAAACAACTAGGATGAAGGACTGTAAACAACAACTAGGATGAAGGACTGTAAACAAAACTAGGATGAAGGACTGTAAACAACAACTAGGATGAAGGACTGTAAAACAAACAACTAGGATGAAGGACTGTAAACAACAACTAGGATGAAGGACTGTAAACAAACAACTAGGATGAAGGACTGTAAACAACAACTAGGATGAAGGACTGTAAACAACAACTAGGATGAAGGACTGTAAGCAAACAACTAGGATGAAGGACTGTAAACAACAACTAGGATGAAGGACTGTAAACAACAACTAGGATGAAGGACTGTAAACAACAACTAGGATGAAGGACTGTAAACAAACAACTAGGATGAAGGACTGTAAACAAACAACTAGGATGAAGGACTGTAAACATAGTATTATGTTTGGTTCACAGTATCATGTTAACTTTACAGCATCATGTTAGTTTCAGAGTATCATGTTACCTTCAAAGTATCATATTTGATTCTTAGTATCATGTTAGCTTCATAGAATTATGTTAGCTGAACGGTATTGTGTTGGATCCAAGGTATCATCTTTGCTTCACAGTATCATGTTAGCTTCACATCATCATGTTTGCTTTATGGTATCATGATAGCTTCGCAATATCATGTTAGCTTCACGGTATTGTGTTAGCTTCATGGTATTACATTAGCTTCAGAGCATCATGTTAGCATTCACAAAATAATATTTGCTTCACAATATTATGTTAGCTTCACAGAATCATGTTAGCTTCACGGTATCATGTTAACTTCACAGTATTACGTTAGCTTTACAGTATTGTGTGAGCTTCACGGTATCAAGCTAGCTTCACAGTATCATGTTAGCTTCAAAGAAGCACATTAGCTTCACATTATCATGTTAGCTTCACGATATCATGTTAGTTTCACAGTATCATGTTGTCTTCATGATATCATGTTAGCTTTACGGCATCATGTCAGTTTCACAGTATTGTGTTAGCTTCATGGTATCATATTAGCTTTACAGTATCATGTCAGCTTCACTATATTGTGTTAGCTTCACAAAAATCCGCAGTAATGACAGTGAATGGTTAGTGTTAATAACCGAAACGTTTTACCAATTGAGCAGATAAACACTTGGGCACACCTTGGCTCATAAAGCTAAGTCACCAGGAAAAGTTTGAATAATATCCTATTACGACTAGTCTAAACCTAGAAACATTTTCATTGTTTGTTTGTCATCTTCGAGGAATCTTGTAGTTCACCATGTGAGTTACCCCATTCACAGTCTGTCGTTACATCTCCACATCCGAGGAATATCATGGTGACATGGAGGTGAGAAGGAAATAATACAGCAATACGGTAAAGTCTTCGGTGTGTCGATCTGTTGATGGCAGTGACTATTATAACACCAGAATAAACAGGTGATTACCATACCTTGGTTTGCTTGATAACCACGACGCTCATCCCGTTTGTGTGTGCCTTTAAGGGTATGGATAGTTGTGCTTTTTAATGTGTGTGTGCATGTTTTTTTACTGTGTGTGTGTGTGTGTGTGTGTGTGTGTGTGTGTGTGTGTGTCATGTGGACACGTTCTGGCGCTTACCAACCATTGCCCCGCTGCCTTGCGGATTAACTTTGGTAGGTATAAGGCTACTGGAGTAAAAATCGATCGAAATATCTGCGGTGGAGCCCCGCATCAGGCAGACATGCTTCCAGAGCTCCAACAAGATTCCAACGGCGGTATAGGCGGAAGAGGTGACCACCATGGAAACACAATGACTACACCGGTGGACGAAGGCAATATATAATGGACAAGCAACTAAGGCGAAACCCGACAAACTGGGCTATCGGCAGTCCATTGCAACTCTCCCTCTCCTCAGTCGTTGCAACACTTGCACCATTGAATTAGGAAAAGGGGGAGCCAAGATGTGTGGTTGCAGCCTGTGCTCCTGTCTCACCACATACAGTAAATCATCTCACGCGCAGCCATCATCCAGCTCATCATACCTCTCATCATCATCAAAAACCCTATACCCCCAAAAAGAGTGCTATGGCGATAGACGGGGACAGGCAGAGATGACTGCCGGGAGTCTCGCGTCACAACTCTGCACATGGGCGGCACAGATAAGATGGTCGTTTATGCACTGTGATCTAGGCAGCAGTGCAATCTGGTCCTGTCTGTGCGACTGAGCAGTCCTTTTGAGAAGCCACTCTGCTCACCCCACATAGGGAGGCGGCGAGAAAAGGTGCCCTAAACATAGCCTGCCTATAAAACCAACCTGACTGGGCAACCGCACCCAGTAAGGTCATCCTTATGTGGTCAAAAACACAATCATAATTACAGATCCAAGTAAAAACAAACTATACAACCTCTTATGGTCGCTGCATGGAATGTCAAGACCCTTCTGGATACTGGCATAAATGAGTATCCTGAAAGAAGAACTACCATTGTGGCAAGAGAGTTGGCTAGGGATAACATCGACATAGCAGCCATTAGTGAGTCCCGACTCCCAGACGAGGGTCACCTCACAGAACGGGGGTGTGGCTATACCTTCTTCTGGAAGAGTAAGAGAAACCGTATTTATGGAGTTGGCTTTGCCATCCGCCAGTGCATCTTACACAGGCTAACTGAAATGACTATTGGGATGAACGAGCGCCTAATGACGCTCAAAGGTCCCACTGAATCACTCACGTCATGCCCTAATCAATAGTGCATATGCCCCATCCCTGGAAGCAGAGGATGACATCAAGGAGGCCTTTTACACCGACCTTGGCAGAGTGCTAACCTCTATTCCCAGAGAAGACAAGGTTGTGCTTCTTGGTGACTTCAATTGCAGAGTTAGCAGAGATGCTGACATTTGGCAGGAACTATAGGGAGAAATAGGCTAGGCAAGTGTAATCCCAATGCCCTACTCCTCCTCAGCAAGGGTGCTGCACACAACCTCACTATCACCAATACCTTGTTTAGGCTAAGGGGTTTGTGGCAACACCCACAATCCAAACACTGGCATCTCAT
Organism: Homarus americanus; assembly: GCF_018991925.1. Taxonomy (NCBI): domain Eukaryota; kingdom Metazoa; phylum Arthropoda; class Malacostraca; order Decapoda; family Nephropidae; genus Homarus; species Homarus americanus. Next base: position 993,118 of record NW_024737097.1, read on the forward strand.
TGACTACATCATTTTCAGAGAAAGAGATCGCCGAGATGTCCTCATCACCAGTGCCATGCGTGGCTCAGACCACTGCGACACTGATCATCGGCTCGTCAGAGCCTAGCTCTCACTTAACGTCACACCCAAAACGGCAAAGGCAGCAAGCCGCTAGAAGAGGCTTTAACACTAAGCGTCTGGAGGTTTCAGCGGTAGCACATGCTTTAAGAGAGTAGCTCGAACATGGGCTGATAAATAACCCAATAACGAGCAATCCAAATCCCAGTGCCGAATGGGATATTCTCAATACTGTCATGTCAAAAACCTACTGAGAGACCCTCGACCAAATCGAAAGAATACACCAACACTGGTTTGATGAAAATGACCCGGCAATCAATGTACTCATCAATGATAAACGTGCTGCTTTAACTGACTTGTAGAAAAACCCTCAGTCTAGGACCAAAGCTGATACCCTCCACAAGAAAAAAGCTGTGGTCCAATCTAAAGAATGACTGGCTTAAAAATATAGTATTTGAAACACAAAAATTGGTGCTCAGCACATGATGTGAGAATTTTTCAATTCCACCAAAACATTTTATGGGCCAATCACTCCTGGTGCAGCCGCCCCCCCCCCCTCCGCTCCTCCGATGGTAATTCCATAATTAATCCTTTCGCAGCGGGACGTTTCCCCGAGCTAAAAAATCGTCTGGCGGTAGCCAGAATAAAAGGGCAAGTGCGTGAAACGCGGCGAAAGGGTTAATCGAGATAAGTTTTAATCCTTTCGCAGCGGGACGTTTCCCCGAGCTGAATAAAATCGTCTGGCGGTAGCCAGAATAAAAGGGCAAGTTCATGAAACGCAGAGAAAGGGTGAAAGACGACGAAGGCCTCCTTCAGCGCTGGGAAGAGCACTACCATTCACTGCTCAACCGAAACACCGATGTGGATGTCCTGATTACCCAGCAGGTGCCTCAGCATCCAGAGCTGACCCACCTCGGCTGTCCTCCAACCCTGATTGAGGTAGCTACTGCCATCAAGCAGATGAAAAACAACAAAGCCTCAGGGCCTGATGGAATCCCAGCCGAGGTGTATAAAGCAGGAGGACTTATGTTTACCGGCCGTCCCCACTCTCTCCTGGAGAATATATGCGAAAAGGAGGAAATCCCCAAGCTCTCAAAGACGCCTCCATCGTCAATATTTTACAGGTAAGATTATCGCCCGAGTCCTCCTAAACAGACTTCTTCCTGAGGCGGAAAAGTTTCTCCCAGAATCTCAATGTGGCTTTAGGTCATTACGTGGCACCACTGACATGATCTTTGCTGCACGTTAGATACAGGAAAAATGCAGAGAACAGCGTCGTGAACTGTTCATGGCTTTCATCGACCTAACCAAGACCTTCGACTCAGTCAACAATGAAGCCCTCTGGTGGACCCTCAGCCGTTTTGGCTGCCCACCAAAATTCATCTCCATTGTGAGGCAACTCCAAGATGGCATGAACGGCAGTGTCCTGCACAATGGCACCCAATCTGAGTTCTTCCCCATCCAAACGGGGGTTAAACAAGAGTGAGTACTGGCACCAACTCTCTTTTCCATTTTCTTGGCTGCCTTCCTTACTCGTGCCTGCGCAAATTTCCATTACTGAACTTCAGTATGCAGACAACCTCACCCTTGTCGCTCACACTGAACGCGACCTCCAAGAGATCCTGAACACCGACGCATATGCGTATGCACACTTCGGACTTGAGCTGAATATATGTAAGACTCAGATTCTCTTTCAGCTTGCCCCTGGTTCATCCACACCTCCACCATCCATCCAGCTTAATGGTACTACCCTCACCAATGTTATCCCCTTTCGGTATCTCGGCTCCCACCTGTCCACCACAGCAGACATTGATGAAGAGATTCAGCATCGGATCAGATGTGCATATCAAGCCTTTGGTAGACTCCGAAACCTTGTCTTCAGCTGTAGGGAGCTGAAATTATCTACAAAGCTACACGCATATCTAGCATTGGTCCTCCCCACCCTGCTATATGGCAGCGAGGCATGGGTCACATACTGGAGGCATATCAAGGCACTTGAAAACTTTCACCAACACAGTCTACGTTCCATCCTACGTGTTCGCTGGGAAGACAAGAGAACAAATGCCAATATTCTTGCTGACACCAACTGTAGAAGCATCGAGGCTACCATAATCCATGAATAACTACGCTGGACTGGCCATGTTACCGGCATGGACGACAGTATACTGCCAAAGCAGCAACTTTACAGTCACCTAATGAATAGTAAACGTAATGCTGGGGGGCAACTGAAGAGCTATAAGAATAGTCTTAAGACAAATCTGAAAAAAGCGCCAAATCGACCCCCTCACATGTGAGACGATTACTCCACACCGTAACTCTTGGAGAAACAAAATGAAAGAAGGTGTCAATACTTTCGAGTTAGCCCGACTGCATAACGAGGCAGACAAGCCCTAACGCCGGAAAGACGCTGCCATCTCCCCTCCCGCACTAGTTGCAGCCCTCCATATATGCAACTTCTGTGAACGACTCTGCCAGTCTTCTATCGGCCTCTTTAGTCACCTCAGAACTCACCAACCTTGGTGACACCCCCAAATAACTCATATCATTATATCACAGCTGGATGATCGTCATACTCGATTACGAGTGGCAGCAAAGTAGTAAGTAATAGTAGTAGTAGTAGTAGTGTGTGTGTGTGTTTGTGAGCACAGGGTGGTGTAATGCATCTCGTGTGACAGCATAATGTTAGTATTAAGGTGAAAACACTGCTTGCTTCCTCTCGCTATCAGCTACCGCCAATGCTTAGCCCTCTGTACCCTAGACTAATTCTGGCCACGACTACATCACATTGTGTGGTTCTGTCCTTGAGCAAACCATACCGGCATCTCTTGTCACAAAACTTGTCATATTTACTAATGCTACAACTACAAGGTCTCTCTGCATTTCTCAGTTCTTCTAGATCAGAGTTCATGATTTTGACTTAAGAACATAAGAACATAAGAATGGAGGAAACTGCAGTGGGCCTATTGGCCCATACTGGGCAGTCCCGTTTACACCCAACCCCTATTGCTCATATGAGCATCCAACCTATGTTTGAAGCAATTCAGCGTATTCGAGTTAATGATGATATTTGGTAACTTGTTCCATTCATCCACTACTCTGTTTCCAAACCAGTGTTTACCTATTTCACGCCTAAATCTAAATTTGTCTAATTTAAAACCATTGTTATGAGTTCGCTCCTGGTTGGATAGTTTGAGTACCTTTGTAATGTCCCCTTTGTTTAGCCCTGCCTTCCACTTATACACCTCTATCAGGTCGCCCTCGCTCTACGTCTCTCAAGGGAGTGCAAATTAAGATGCTTTAACCTGTCTCTCTCAAGGTCGATGCGGATATCGTCATTCCCGAATTCTTCCAGATTCTATATCACTCGGACCAGAACTGAACCGTAATCAGGGTGGTCTCAGTATTTAGGAGACCCCTCACTAATCCTTTTATGAACCCCAGTATGTTAGCCTTTTCGACAAAACACATGTTTACTTGGCTTAAGGTTCTCTTATCTCCTAAACCTAACAGTCATTATCGTTGTTTATCTGTCGGTTTCCTGTTTACATCTCCTATACTGAGTCCATTTTCCGTTAATTTCATCTCATTTTCGACCATTCAAAAATTTGTTTATCTTCTGTGTTTTCGATTGCGCTATTTTATTACAGCAAATTACTATGTTCATCCGATATCTATGTCGTTTATGTATATAATAAACAAAATGGTCAATACTGAGCCTGGGAACTCCCTTCGTTGCTCCAATGGGACAGTGCCGTTAATGCTCCTCGCTGTTCCGTCCGTAACCCCCTAATCCATTTAAGGATGTCCCTTTGTCCATGAGCTTCTACCTTTCTAATAAGTCTTTCTGGTGGACTCTGTCAGCTTCTAAAGTCGAGATATACCACATCATAATTGTGCCCTCGTCACGATTACGGATGAAAAGAATGTTAATAGATTAGTTAGGCAGAACGTCCTTGTGAAGCCATGCTGGGAATCATTGATCAATCGGTGCTTCTCAGGTGATTTCGAATAGAGTTTGAAATGATTGCTTCAGTAATTGCCTACTATTGATGTTAGACTGATTGGCGTAGCTAAGGATATGATCTATCCTTCTTGATCGTATTACATTGCTATCCTCAGGTTCGGTACTACACCTGTTTTAGGACATGTTAAACAACTTGCTAAGGGCATACTGAGCTCTTCCTTACATTCCTTTAATACTCTGGAAATATCTTGGACCAGGTGACATGGGCTTTGTTTGTCTTTGTACTAACATCGTTCAGTCACTACTATCTCATAATTTGTTTTCTTCACTATCTCTGAATAGAGTCGGTGCCTCGGTATCATGTTTAAATTTTCGTGGTGAAAACTGTTGAAAAATATTTATTCAAATAATTCTCATTTCCGTCGTTATCAGAGCTCGTATCTGACTATTGGTCAATCTTTTCTCGTGTTTTAGTTTGATACATTTGGTAGAATCCTTTGGGTTTGTCTTCGCCTCCCACTATCCTTACCTCATTATCCTCTTTGCTTTCCTTATCTCGTTTAACCCTATCAATACCTATAATAGTCCCCGGGAATTTCACGATTATCCTTCTACCTATAGCCTTCCTTTGGATGATGTTCTTTAAGTAATTATTTATCCATTTAGGGTCATTGTTGTTTGATCTAGGTTTTTGTATGGTATTTTCTGCCTTTGTGCATTAAGTAACTCACTATTTAATTTTGGAACTCGGCAATCTCAATCTCGTTATCAGTCGTGTCATCTGTCAGGTTCACCCACGACACCCTCTCTCAGCTGCCTCTTTAAACTGTCAAGTTTGCCCTTCTGAAATCTGGTACTTTGTGGAATTTTCCTACGTCTGCCCTGAAATCAACTGGAATCGAATTTCTTTGTGATCGCTGTTTGAAGTTCGTTCCTCCTCTAATAGGGTTTCTCTGTTGACAGAACTAGATCAGTATATTTACCCCGTGTGGGTTCGGTTATATGTTGACTGAGAAACAGTCTGGATCGTCTCGAGAAAATCCTCTGATTCTGAGTTACCCTGGTCAGTCAATCTATTTGGCCAAGTTAAGTCGCCTACTATACAGACTTTGTGTGTGGAACCCTCGCATTTCTCTAGATAAGTCGCTCATTGATGCTATCAAGATTGGAGTCTATATATTACTCCTGTGATTAATTTTTGACCGTCGCTTAATTCTATCAATTGTTTCTTCTCCTCTCAGTTTTTTCCTATTTATTTCACACTCAATTATCCTAACAGTTCTCGCCTCCCTGGTCTCTATCGGTATGGAACAGTTTGTAACCACAATTTGGTATTCGACTGTAATTCACGTGTGTCTAGTTGATCCATGTTTCAGTGAATGCAATTATATCATTTCGTACATCCAAGCCTAATATCATCCATTTGTTTCCATATCTCTGTTCGTAGTATACATTTAATTAGTTGTTTGAGTCCTCCTTCCGCGTTTAGTTTTAGACTCCTGTCTAATTTAGTTTTTCATCATTCCTACTTTCCCTTAATCTTCGCCTTGTTTACGCTCCTGCAGTCTCCTCACCCCGTGCCTATGTTCTCTTAGCAGTTTAAGACTTCGATATCTTGAACTCCCCTCAAACCCAGCCAGGGTCTACTCCATCCTAACAGGTGCACCTTGTGTTTTAAAGTACAGAATGCCTCATTGGCCAGTCTATCAGCACAGTCATGATTCCTAATTCCAACATGGAACAGAATCCACACAAATTCAATAAAAAAGTTGTTCTCCTTGGCAGTAGATTCCCATTAGTTCAGTTTGTGTTGTGCTGGACCATTGATGAGTCTTTGCATGTTTTACTGTCATCTCATTTTCTTTATATATTACACATGCACAACCTGTTCCACCTGTGTTTGTCTGCATAGAACCATCAGTAAAAGTATAACATTTACTTGATTTCATACCCTCTATGTGACTGTTAATGATTTCTAGTGTAATACATCTCACCACATTAGTGTTTAACATTTGCTTGCTACTAACAGGAGTGTAATTAATAGGAACTGATATATCCAGCCAAGGAGGAATGGCATTAATGGGTTCGTCTGGGGTGATTAGGACATTCAGTTTCAAGAGATCTGCAACACTTTTATGAAGCCACGCCCCAAAGAGAGTCTTTTGTGGAAGGTTGGTGAGATAGTCAGGATTACTTAGGTAGAACAGCAACACAATTTGAGCTGTAGTTTGGGGACCATTGTTCTTCAAAAGTTTGACGCAAAAAAATGGTGTTAAGTAGAGCTATCCTCTCAGATAGAGAGAGCAGCCCGAGCTCTTTCCTCATGTTTACAATTCTGGTAGATTTGGGGCATCGTAGAATGATGTGCATGGCTTCATTTTGAGCTACCCCAAGACTGTTTGGTTGTTTAAGGGGAATAGTTACAAGATGGAGAGCATGATAATCAACTACAGATCGAATGGAGTGAAGGTAGAAAGTACGAGCATAGGTGATGTCACTTACATAGCTCTTACCAACAAGGGCTCTGAGAGGTTTAATACTCTGCAGTAGTTTGGCACGAAGGTTGCCGACGAAGTTTGCATCATTCAGAATAATTCCAAAATATTTATAAGAGCTACATAGTTCCAAGGGCATGCTGTTAATGTTAAAGTTAAGAGGCAGAGGGGTAAGCAGGACGAGGATTGAGGACCCTCGTCTTGTTATTATGAGACCACATGCACCAGTCCTCTGAGCAAATACATCCAGTAAGGCTTGGAGCTTGGACTTGGTCTTTGTCATATGCAGATATTATTAGCATAACATATTACAGCCTCGTTCGGCTGAGCTGGAATGTCATCAATAAGCTTGTGTATCAGTTTATTAAAGAGCATAGAACTTAGCATTCCTCCCCGAGGTATGCCAGGCTCAAATGTTCTCATTCTGGCATTTTTTACTCCCCTAAACCGATCACTGGCATACCTGTTTGGTAGATAAACCTTTATCGATGTGAGGTTACCTTCGATGCCAAAATTTGCTAGTTGCTCAAGTATAATGTCTCTATTAGCTACATCAAAGGCTGATTTAAGGTCTATGAAGGCTGTTTGTGTCTTATCTTTTGAGTGAACAAGATATTCTGCACTGCATGTCTGTGTACTGCGGGCATGAACCACAGATTAGGGCCAGTTTGTCTTTGACTTGAAACATGAGACGATTGAGAACAACTCTTTCAAGGACTTTACACATACAGCAAGTGAGTGAAATGGCCTAAAGTTTGGAGAGTTAGCTTTAGGGATTGGTACTATGTTTTCTTGAGTCCAAGTCCATGTCTTAGGCAGAATACCCTGTGTGAGGCTCATTTGAAACAGGTCAAGATGGACCTCATTAAACCATCTTAAGGTGTTATACTGTAGGTTGTGCCATCCTCACCAGGGGATGATGATTCACCTTTTATTAGTGCTGTTGTTAGTTCGTGGTGAGTTATAAGAAACTGGTCAGTAAGGTCTGGTGAGGAACAAGCCATTTCAATATTGAAGCCCCTATTTAGGTGTGTGGCTTTAAGATATTGCTGTATGTCAGGAGGCAGGGAAGTGATTTGTGACACACTAGTGTCTAGTGTCTAGTGACTAGGCCATTAGTCTAATAACATGTCAGCATATTCTGCAGGGCTTTTCATGAAGTTGGACTGGGGTGGGTGACTTGGTAATGCTCTAATTTTGTTCCACACTTCTGCTAGAGTGGTTGTTCTGTTAATACCCTGTAAGAATTGTTCCCAATAGGTGTTAGCTTTGAGGAATGCCAGGAGGTTTTCACTAATTTTATTTTGCTTATAAGTGTTGGCAAGCTGTCTCTCCTCCTTTGAAGAGGATACGGTCATAGGTGGTTTAGTGCCGCCCCCCTTCCCCCTTGACTTAACCAGGTGGTATAATATGTGGTAATGTTATTTCCAATATAACAACAAAAATCATCCACTGATCTAGGTATATATTCAGCATACCATCTGTGGATGGAGGCCTTGAAGTGCAATTTAAGTTTATTTGGGATGTTAATTCTGAGCTTAGGATGTGGTTCACACTTTACATCTGCAACAATGTATTCTGTAAGTACTGCATAATGATCACTGACTAGGTGATCTGAGATGACCGTAGCCTTGACATTACTGTTTTCTAGGTTATACCCAGTCACATAATCAAGTCTGCCTCCCATCAGATGTGTCACTTTGTCTGTGTTGTATACAGTGATATTATGATTATTGATGTAATCCACGAACACCCTCCAATTAGAGTTACACTGGACATCATCGAGACAATAACGAGAGTTAAAGAACCTACACATCATAGCATTGTTTCGTGGCTTTGGTAACACGCGCGCTGCAGCTCATTACATCGAACATAGATGTTAAGTGTTTTGAATGGGCATTTATTAGTATTTATCAGTCAATTGATCCACAGCAATTTGGCAATATGAGAACCTCCTATACATCACACTGCTTAGTTTCGTGGATTTTTGCTCAAAAACCTGAAGAAACATAAGACATCCTCTCCGTTTCCCTTGTTGACTTCAGAAAGGCTTTTGACCCCACCAAGAGAAATATTCAAGACAATACAGACAGCACAACATGACACAAGACTACATCCTGCAATTGGCCCTCCTAGCAGCGCTGCGCCCATGGCTCTTGTCTCACCAACCCTAACACACTCTACACGGCTGACCTGTCACCCCAATTGTCGGCAACGGTATGTCTTATGCCGACGATGTAACACAGATCGTCACCTGCCCAGGAAGGTCCACGGCAAGGATGGCGCGACTCACTGCTCGGGCAATAGAGGATATCCTGTGATATGCAAATAAATAGAAAATAAACGAGACGAAATTCGATGTCATAACCCATAGCCAAATTCAAGCCGGCCCCATTGATGATCGACGACGAAGAGATTAAGTACTCTAAACAAGGCAGGTTGCTCGGCCTCATCATCTCTCGGACGGGCATCATTCCCCCACATGAAGGACAGAATAAATAAAGCCAAAGTCGCCGCCACCAAATTAAAACGTTTTAAACTGATGCCTGAGAAGATACAAGTCCACCTGTACGAGGCGCTGGTGAGGCCTGTGTTGGAGTACCTACATGTCCCACTCGAAACGCTCGGGAAGACTAGACTACAACAACTACAGAGCTTCCAAAACAAGTGTCTGAAGTCAGCCAGTGGCCAAGCGCCACCCTACCAGGAGGCACTGGAAGCCATCCACCTGAGAAATAAAACGAAGGCCCTCAACGTTAGACTCCATCGCTTCTGGACAACCCTCACAGCCCAGGCCACCTTCGCGGGGAAGACATCAACGGGAGGCGACCCCACGCCTGGTGGCCACGGAGTCTGCCTGCACTACAACAACCCAACCCGAGACTCATTTAACAAGTCATAATCGAGTGAGTCCATAACGTAATACAGTAATAAGATTTTAATAAACATGTTCTTGTAAAATCAAACTAGGCATTATCAACCAAAGTAGCCATTATGCGGCTTCATCCTAACTCCTTAGTCAGCCACCAATCTGTGAAATGTAAAAAAAAAAAAAGGGGGTATCGTCCCCCTCTGTTTAACTCTTTAAACTTCTTTTCCAACCTTTACCCTACTATTTGTCGTGACTTCTCTATCCTTGCAGCCTCCCCACCAAAAAAACACCTGTCGCCTCGGATGTTGGTGTGGGAGCGGTATTGTTGCAGGAGTGGGAAGATGGCATGTTTCCGGTCGCCTATTCTAGTAAGAAGTTGTTGCCTGGAGAGATGAATTCCGTGATTGAACGTGAGTGCCTGGCCATTGTATTTGCAGTTAAGAATTTCCAAAAATATCTGTATGGGCAAGAATTCAGGTTGCAATGAGATCATAAACTACTGACATATATTGGTAAATGTAAACTGGAAAGTGGGAGGATCATAAGAGTGGCGCTTTGTTTGCAGAATTTTAAGATAAAGATATAGTGTATAAAAGGGTCTGAAAATGTAGGAGCAGATTATTTAAGCAGCCAGTAAAATTATTGGACAATTCATCCTATTATTTGAAAAATAGATTATTTTCTTAGGGGGAGTTATTCAGTGTGAATAACCAGTGTTCGGCGTAACAGCAGTTTGCTGCTTGTTTAGTACCAACGCCAACAGGCATGGTATAGGTAGGCTGGGAGGGTGAACCGGACCTACTTCAACGGATTCGGTGAAGAGAACAGATTTGAATGTGAAGGACTCTTATCATACCATGTACAACCAAAGACAAAAGTCGGTTTTATCCAAAGATTAAATATAACATAAGAACATAAGAAAATAAGGAGTCTGCAATAGGCCGGTTGGCCTATGCATGGCAGCTCTGTCGAGAGTTACAACCACTCTCTATCATCCATGAATCTATCTAGCCTCCTTTTAAAACTTTCCAGCGTTCCAGCACTTACTACAAAGTTGCTAAGCTTGTTCCACTCATCTACCACCCTATTTGTGAACCAGTTTCTTCCTATCTCCCTCCTAAACCTAAACTTATCTAACTTAAATCCGTTGCTACGCGTCCTATCATCCTCGGATATTATAAGAACTTTATCTATATCTCATTTATTGATTCCTTTCACCCACTTAAATGCTTCTATCATATCTCCCCTCACTCTTCGTCTTTCTAGAGAATGCAAGTTTAGTTTCTTTAATCTATCTTGATAGGGAAGGTTTCTAAGTCCCGGAATCATTTTCGTCATTCTTTGCTGCACCGACTCATGTAAATTGATAACCATTCTATAATAAGGGCACCAGAACTGAACAGCATAATCGAGGTGCGGCCTGACTAGCGCTAGATATAATTGTAATATGACCTCCGCACTCTTATTACTTACACTTCTGGATATAAAACCTAATACTCTGTTTGCCTTATTTCGAACATTAACGCATTGTTTTTTAGGCCCCTACCACAAGGCAGACCGCACCAAAGTTTAGCCCTTTGGCATATGTTTTCACCAAATTTCACGACACGACTTTTGTCTTTCATTGTGCATAATATGTTCAAGTTATCGTTAATGTTTTTGGGAAAATTTTATTGCTAATTGAAAATACAGTTAGAAACATAAACATTGGTCCTGTTATTGACCTACCAGTACATAGGGCAACCCTACACATAATCATATGTCTGACAGCGCTAGTCACAGTGCCAGGAGGAGCTACATTAGCTATTCCACCAGTGTGTTGTGACCAGTCACTGTAGCTACATTGAAATCATCGTTGTCATACACAAACTGTTTGAAACCACCTAGGGTTATTAGGTAGTTCTTCACCTGATATCAGGACATGCTCAAACCGCTGTACCTATTTATAGTCATCAGCGCAAGCTTATGCTGCTCAAAATGTCTATCGGTTCTCGGGAACACACACTTGCAGTGGGGCTGTACTGGTTGGACGTGCAGGTCGCTCTCCTACACCTCCCTAGCTGGACAAGTACGGTCATGGCTGGCGGAAGAGCTTCAACGAGCAGGTCGTTTACTACAATGACGGAATTGGGTGGTGGATACAGCAGTCATAGTAATGTATCCCAGGGTACTGCTGGAGGGCTTTTGTCGGATTTGGAGCTGTCCAGCAGCAGTGAATGTGAAGAACAAGAGCCGTTTAAAGTTGTTAATAGCAAAAAGAATAATAAAAGGAGAAATAGAGATGGTACAAGCAGTGAAGATATTTACCACTTGGTGGATAAGCGAAAGAAAATTGATGGTGTGAGTCATTCTTCAACCATGATCAGTACAACGAGTGTAAACCCCATTGATGGTTTAGATGGCAGCAACTCTTCAAGGAGGCCACGTCTTTACTTCCCCAAGAATAATGGCATGGATTTTCTTGATAAGGTAAAGTGGTCAGTTAGACTCGCTAAGCGACATCAAGGGTATCAAGTGCTCTTTAAAGAAGGTAAACATATTCTTATATTACTGTGAAGGATGAGAAACAGTTAGATATCCTAACTACAGAAGTTTTGAGAATATAGTGATGGAAAAGCCTGTGAGTCCATTGGGAGGTGTACTAAGATCATTCTTTTTGATTATCCTGTTTACCTTCACCCCGAGGATGTGTTGGCTGACGAGAGATTTTGGGGGCAAGCAGTGTAATTAGATTTGATGGAGAGCTAGTACCTAAGCCGTAGCTAATTGCGCTAATCAAAGGTTCAGCGCCAGAGAAGGTCTTTGTGAGATGTTTGGGTTATAAACGGGTTGCTGTCTACAACGAATCTCCAGTAATATGCTATAAGTGTTGCAAGTGGGGGCACATGGCGTGGAAATGCCATAGTGATTTTCGGTGTAGATTCTGTGGAAAAATGCATAAATCTAAGGTATGTGGAGATAAAATTAAGGCGAAGGAAAATTATACCAAAATGCTGTAATTTTTTGTTTTTACGGGGATTAGCCCCCAGGCACAGGTCACTGACCCACACCAGGGCCTGGGGGGGCGAAAATGTAATAAATAATAATAATAATAATAATAATAATAATAATAATAATAATAATAATAATAATAATAATAATAATAATAATAATAATAATAATAATAATAATAATAATAATAATAATAATAATAATAATAATAATAATAATAAATAATAATAATAATAATAATAATAATAATAATAATAATAATAATAATAATAATAATAAAAGAACCATAAAAATACAAAATTAAACAAATCCAGTGAGAAACAATATATGTATGTTGTGTTGTCAATAGTAAGAGAAACAATTGAGACTCTGCAATTGTGTGTAAATGAGGCAGAAAGTCAGATCAGCAACCTGGGACTTGGTCACAATTTTTGTGATGTCATATGGCAGGAGGGTCTACCATAGACAACACCTTATGCATCCAATATCTTCCCAGGCGGTAGTACCTCCCAATTGTTGGGGGGCTCACAATGCCAGCTCGTGGGTGTGTCCTAAAAAACCGAAAGTTCATCAATTACAATCACGAGCTCAGTCCACTAATCAAGAGGATAAAGGTGACGCCGTAAGGAGCGATGTTGCAGGGACACCAAGTGTTGTAAATAGCTTGTATATGTACAGCTCGGCTAAAACCTCTGAAAGTTTTGTCAAATAGAGGAAATGGTGTTGGTATACCAGTTTAAGATCTATGTACTTAAGTACAGTTAGGAGTATCATTGATTATTCAGCTCCAGTTCTAGCTTCTTACTCAGGAAAAGATCTTAGGCCATTAGAGCTTATTCAGAATGAAGCAATGAGGATTGTGCTCGGTTGTCCAAGGACAACAAGAATAGAATTATGAGGATGGAGCTAAATGTCGGCACAGAATTAGGGAGTTGACTGTCATTTCTACTCTAAGGCTTATTAGGCGTGGTGATGGGTATCTGAAGTCTACTGTTGATAAATTTACTAATGCAATTACTAGTAATTTTAAGATGAATACTTATACTAAAAAACTTTGTCAGATGTTGTGTGAATATAATATTGAATTTGTGTTTTGCCAAAACAAGGTTATTTGAAACGGTTCATAGAGTGTAGCTGTAAGAATGGATAAGCTAAAGTTTAAAAAAAAGAATGTAATCCTTTTGAGTTACGGCAAATATTCCTTGAGAAAATATCTAAGTACCATAAGGAAAATTTTATTCATATATACTGTGACGGTTCAGTTAATGGGAATCGGGCCGGATGTGGCATTTTTATTAAGGAATTTTTTTGAATATGGTATTAGTGTTGAAGATATAATATCCAAGAGAATTGTGGATAGAAGTTCCAGCTCCACTGCTGAACTTTATGCTATATATGTGGGACTTAAGAATGCCTGGAGGAAAAAGACAGTTTTTGGGTTTGTTGACAGTCAAAGCGCTCTATTTGCTCTAAATTCTAAAGTGCCTCTTGATGATTTAGTCTTAAAATGTAAGAAGTGTATTCATGAGATAAAATCACTTGGATATGATGTAAGTTTCATGTGGTTTTCATCTCATTGTGGTATTTATATGAATGGGGTCGCTGATGATTTGGCTAAGCAAGGGTGTGGCAAAGAAATTGTTGAATACGATTGTATTTTGGGTAAAAGAATAAAACCTGGACTGTGATGAGGCTACGCTTTGGATACAAATATTACTGGCAATATATTGAAGGAACTGATGGCATTCCCTGTAAACTGTGGCTATGTAAAGTCTCATACATTATATCATTACATTATGGAATGTAACTGTTTATCAGAATTTAGGGGTGATGGTATTACTGATATTACAGAGATGGTTTGTTATTTAATAAACAAAAATATGGTTAAGAATATTATGAAAAAAATCTGCAAGTTTAACATAAGATTGTAGATTTTATGCATATCTGTTTGTTGTATCCATATCTGATTTATGATTAGTACAATATTAAAGAGCTCTTGTTAAGACTAGTTTTGGGCGGGTTAGTTAGCATGCTAACCAGCTCCTTTTGATGTATTTATCAATAAATGTTTTGAATTTGAATTTGACTTGCAATGTATATATACACAGAAACACCGAGCAAAACTGGTGAATTGAAGGACTTGGGGTCTTGGAACTTTTACCCTTCTAGTCCACCAAATTGTACATGGTACGCTATAGACAATCAGGTATCAAGGTGTTTCCATTTTCTATTTCTCCCGTTGTAGAGTATCCGTCACAATCATAACTCAACCGGATATCATGAAGGGTTATTGAGGCAATCATGTCAATGAGACGTTCGGTCTCACAACTTGTATCAGTCACCTTGCTAGTAATTCACCTTTCACGGAGGATTTTGTGTGCTGGGTCACGAAAACTGACGATATTCGACATTCCGGTGATGTTTGTGATTGTGATATCGTCACCATAATGTTTCTTAACATTTACTTGAAATATCTCTATGAATATCCATCTTGTCCATTTAATTAAGTGTCCATGTACTCTAAAAGTTCTACTAGAGTGTACTAACTTTCATCATTCTTATCAAGGAAAACACTAGATTTCTTGAAAACTTCCTCCTAAACCTGATTAGATGGTCTGCCAATGGATTCGCCTTACATCTCTATTCCGGAGAAGTACTTTTGCACAATTACGATGAGTCCTGTAACAGCATTTCCACAGTCATCTTGCCTATCTGCGTGATGTTTCAAGACGGTGTTCTGAAATTCTTAAGGTTTCAATAGTGCTTGCGCTTCTCCTGTGAATGAGTGGTTATAGCTTCTAGACAAAGCAGTCATGTTTAATATCAAATGTGCACACACCTGATGGCAATAGTGGTGGCTCTTCCTCCTGTATCAGACCAGCAGATGACTTTCTTGTTGTAGCTGTTATCGTACTCTCACGTGTATAGTTGTTGCGACAAACAGCACGAAGTCTCAAAGGTGATATTCTCTCCAGCATCTGCTGAAGCCCATCATCTTACTTAATGCTTGCCAACAAAAGTGTCTATAGCCATTACCTCCAATTTGTTGCAACATCAGTCGAGCCCAACTTCTCATGAAATAGGAAAAAACTATTCCAGGTATTACAGTAGTTGGGTTCTTGTATACCAAAGTAATATCACACAAAAATTCCAAGTTTGCCTTCGATAAATATCATATCCGATTGCAAATATATGATCACTTAAAATGGCAACCGTCTTGTTTTTGTTTTATCCAGTTAATAATGGTTTTATAGGATTTGTCGTGTCTGAAAACCTATGATTAGACACTTTGTTCATATTTCTATCATGTCTAGTTGCAAATATATGATGACGGCCATCTTGGATACCATCTTGAAATCTTGAGATAGCACAGGGAAAATGTTCGGGTACTTTTGATATGATTTTGCACAATTATAAGTCTCCCAAAATTTTTAGCTTGTTACCAATTTGCTCCAGGTTTGAGGTCCATTTGAGCTATATAACCCTTGGACCATCGATATTAATTTCTGGAATCAATTATGCCAAATAGCACCTGATCGCATTTAGAGAAGCGCAAATTAATCTACGACTCTCAACATGGGTTTACAAAGGGAAAATCTTGTCTAACAAATCTGCTGACGTTTTTTGGGGAAAGTCTTCGAGGTAGTAGATAATGACGAAAATTACGATGTTATTTACTTAGACTTTAGCAAAGCGTTTGACAGAGTACCGCATCAGAGGCTTCTGAGAAAAGTTAAGGCTCATGGTATCAAGGAAAGTTTTAAATTGGATAAAATCATGGCTCACCAATAGAACACAGAGGGTCAGCGTAGATGGTGTTAAATCTGAGTGGGGCTGTGTAACCAGTGGGGTTACCCAGGAGTCAGTACTGGGCCCATTCTTGTTCATAATCTATATAAACGATTTAGATACTGGGATCAGCAGTGACATAAGCAAGTTTGCGGATGACACCAAAATAGGGCGTAAATTAATTCAGGGCAGGATGCAAATGCACTACAGGAGGATTTAAATAAACTGCAGGAGTGGTCAGAAAAATAGCAAATGAAATTCAACACCAGCAAGTGCAGCGTACTTAATATTGGAAGAACAAATACTGTCAATGTATACAGCCTAAGCAACATCAACATAGAGAAGTCGACTTGTGAAAGAGACTTAGGGGTACTTGTAAGTACGGACCTACGGCAAACAGAGTATTAGGTTATATATCTAGAAGTGTAAGTAATAACAGTGCAGAGGTCTTATTGCAACTATACTTTGCGCTAGTCAGGCCGCACCTCGATTATGCGGTTTAGTTCTGGTGACCTTATTATAGAATGGACATCAATTCACTAGAGTCGGTGCAGCGAAGAATGACGAAAATGATTCCGGGACTTAGAAACCTTCAATATCAATATAGGTTAAAGAAACTAAACTTGCATTCCCTAGAAAGACGAAGAGTGCGGGGAGATATGATATAAGTATTTAAGTGGGTGAAAGGAATCAATAAATGAGATATAGATAAAGTTCTTATAATATCCGAGCAGGATAGGACTCGTAGCAACGGATTTAACTTGGATAAGTTTAGGTTTAGGAGGGAGATAGGAAGGAACTGGTTCACAAATAGGGTGGTGGACGAGTGAAACAAGCTTAGCAACTTTGTAGTAAGTGCAGGAACGCTGGAAAGTTTTAAAAGGAGGCTAGATAGATTCATGGATGATAGAGAGTGGTAGTAACTCACGACTGGCACTGCCATGCACAATTTGCACAGGCTAACCTGCCTATTGCAGATTCCTTATTTTCTTATGTTCTTATATAGAAGTGTGAGGTACAGCCCGCACTATGGTGCTAATATTAGAATTGTTAAAACAATGTACCTAGGCTATATAAGATCTCTGATAGATTACCACGCACCAGCCCTGGTCCTTCGTGACCGGGAAAGGCGTTGACAAGCTCGAGAAAATGCAAATAAAGCCCTCAGAATTATCCTAGGATGTCCATGAGCACTAAAGTACTTAATATGAGGAAAGAACTGGTATACCCAGTGTTAAAGATAGAATAATTGAAGTCAACCTCATGATAGCCCTGAGGCTTCTGCGTAGTGATCCTGATTGTTTCCTTAAAATTGCTAGAATGTATGAACCATGGGACTATTGAGTCTAAATGGATCAAACTACAGCTACACATATGAAGATGTTTGGACTAGACCACCTGTACAAAGTTGAGACACACTTCCCTGCCACCCTGGCGGACAGTTCCTTCGATATCACAATACCGACGTATCCGCCTAAAATTAATTATACAAGCATTTATCTCAACACACTGCCATAATTGAAGCTCTTGAACACATACACACTCTACAGACTGATAATAATATCACACAGACCATCTACACTGATGGATCTCTTAAACACCGCCTGTGGGAGGGCTGGAAGTGCTATTGTTGTGACTCAACCTGACGGTAATATAATTGAGAAAGGAGTTAGCATTAACAACTGGGCATCCACTCTACAAACTGAATTAGTTGCCATACTCACAGCTATTAAATTAATTGAAACCACTGTCACTGACAGTCTCATCATCACTGACTCTCTATCACTACTTGCTTGGCACCCTCGACTCAGGTTGTCACGCTCTTGTCTCTGAAGCCAGACACAAATATGCGTGCCTTGTTGACAGGGGTGTCAAGGTCAAACAATGGATCCCCTCTCACATAGGCCTCATAAACATGACAGAGTTGATACCTCGCCAAACTCGCGTCTAACAAAGACACCGTTGAATACAATTTGGGTCTGTCAAAAAGAACCATAAAACTGTAATTAGGAAAGAACTTATTGATGAGTTTGACGCAAGTGAGACAGTCAAACAGGCACTAGTCGATCCATAGTTTACCATGATGAGATGTATCAATGAAACATGTATATGGAGCAAGTAACAAGATCACTAGATTACAAGATGTTGTAACCGCTAGATTAAGGTTAGGATATAAGTACCTTTGGTAGTATGTTCCTCAAGGAGATGTAAACAAACTAATGTAAGTGTGTGGCCATACATATGGCCACACATAATTACTCGTCCTCGACTGTGTGAAGATAGAACCTTTTAGGGACAGGTCCAAGCACACTGTGTGTGAAATGGCACAACACTTCATCTCTAATGGCAAGATAGCCGACATATTAAGATTGTATCCACATTTTTGCACTAAGTGTCATGGGTTGCGTTGGGCCTCCCGCACAACCCATCCCAAATGTTTGTTTGCGGTAGAGATAAGGTAACCGGCCAGCCATGACTGGGACATGTAGGGGCAGGCCAGTGAGACAGTGGTGTACTGTTCATCACTTCACGCCTAAAAAAACCAATTTAGCCAGTGGGCTTTAGACCTTGGGCTAGAAGAGACCTCCTGCTCCGCGGACTTAAGATCAGGGCCATACAGTCCTACCAGTGCTACGGGTCTGTGTGTGCAAATCCCGAGATTTTTTGTTAAGTCCAGCGACAAGTTAACACATCCTGTAAAAGGATGATCAATGGTGAGGGCCTGTTTGCAAAGAGCACTCCAGGTCGGCCTAATAGATCTAACGATTAATTCACCAGGTTGACAAACTCTTATAACTTACGGTGCTGTGGCGTGAATGTGAGTGACTGACCTATCCATGCAAATTATAAGTCCAGTGTATGGAATTGTGCCAAATAAACGTAAGTGCAATCATCTGCCCGTATCTGTAATCCCTCTATTATCATTATTACCAAGGGTAATGACTGATTAGTTATGACAAAGTATAACCAATAACTTAGATGGATGTTGGAAGTTAGTGGAATTCACTAAATCATCATTTATCAAGTACATAACGCATTGAGTGCCGGAAGCAGAGCAAAATTCTACGTAGTGATACACCATAATCTCTTGGGTGAGTAACCAGTGTGAAGGTATCCGAGTTCTACGGTAAGAAAGCCACTTTCCTGCACTTAAAACGTAACACTAAGTAACTATATCAGTTCTCATGTACAGAACCAAATACGCAATGTGCTTGAATACTTCTCACGTAAATGTGAATAACAAAAGGATGAGTGTGGGTGAACAATAAAGTAGCCGCTGTAAGCGGCAAAATCAAAATCAATTATATTAAACTCGCATTCCTTCGTATCAATCTTCCTGTTGTTTACAACAGTGTCACAACACCTATTATATCATGTTCATCCTGTCGAGGAAAATGTCAATGTCTGTGAGTAGTACTATGCAATATAATTATAACTTTTATATTGTATTTAGTGAGCGGCAATAGCTCATAACTTGTTAACGAATCTGAATCAATTGCATTATGAACAGCAACAGAATTTCATTTAATCTGTTCTCGTTACTGTTTGAGGTATGGCAAGCCAGATACAGGAATGTTCATTCATTATCAACCACAAGGACTTGGAGATCCCATAATTGTCCTTGTCCCCTTTACTTTCCCGGTGTGTGTCATTCACCAGATTCCCGTTACTGTTGTTACTACTCATCATCAGCAAAACACGCGACTGCTCATGTGACCTGTACGCACATAAGGTAGATTACACACATTAATTCTCCTAATCTTTCAATTACTATTAAAGAAGGCACGTTGAAAACAAAATGAAAAGCAAAAACTTTACACTACACTGATTAAATATCAGTAACAGCGACAAGTTAGAAATATGCGCTGCCTTATGTGGTGAGGAATTACATATTAAACGTTCGCCTTTCCCTTCAGTTAACATGGACAAAACGTTTCAACGAGCGTATATTAGTAAATCGGCCAGGGTTGACGTCACTGCCTGTCACATAATGGTGACGATAGTGTTAAGGAAGCACCAAGAATTTCCTCCTGAGATGTGTTCTGGTAACACTGGCTAGGGGGAAGTTTTCAGAGGCCTCCATAATAGGATATCCCGCTAACTTTATGATTGACGAAAGCAGACTTCTTATGATTACTTAACGCTGTAGTAAATAAGTAAACGATAATGTAAATAGCGAGAATAGCCATCAATCAGGAATTTGACATTATGTTTAGGAGCCCATTCTATCAGAAATATGGTCCTCAACCCACCCCCGTATATATATACTACTCGACGCAGTTGTGATGCTCACTCACACCTAACCCTCACACAGGGAACATCGTCTACTGGTCGTTGAGCCTCTTGACTCCAAGACACACTAGAATCCAAGTCCTTTGAACAATATACTGTATTGTGGCGATGAAGAAACAATTGTTAACGTTGCTTATCGTGTGTATGGTCATGGTTGTGGACTCTATGACTATCGACAGTAAAGATAAAACGACAGGTAATGATATCGAGGATGTCACAGTTGGCGTAGAGAGAGGTTTGCCAGCTGACGACGTGGGCCAGACCTGGTCAGTCAGGGAAGTGCACGTCTCACCCAAGGATGCAAGGTCTGCCAAGTCCGTTGAGGAGCGCGCCATAAATCGCCAAATGAAACAAGTGAAAAAGTTGAAATGTAAACCGTACAGGAAGAAGGTGTATGTAAGAGACAAGGTGCAAGACGAGCGAAATGACGAAGAGCTCTTCCCGCATGTGGTGGTAGTGAAGCGGTGTGACAATTCGTGTAGCTTTTGCGGGGACAGCAAAGGCAGGGAGCTGTTGAATTGCGTTGCTATTAAGACCAAGATGAAGAAATTCACAATCTACTACGAGGACGAACAAAAACAGAGGCATTACTCGGAGCTGTACCTCAAACAGGATATGAAGTGTGGTTGTTTTGCCGGTGCTGACGCTCACACTGGCCAGCACACCTGATACTCCTGACGGTGGTGAGGGGTCCCTCCTGACGCTCACACTGGCCACACACCTGATACTCCTGACGGTGGTGATAATGCTGTTCCTGCTGACGCTCACACTGCCCAGCACACCTGATACTCCTGACAGTGGTGATAATGCTGTTCCTGCTGACGCTCACACTGGCCACACACCTGATACTCCTGACGGTGGATAAGGGTGTTCCTGCTGACGCTCACACTGGCCAGCACATCTGATACTCCTGACGGTGGTGATAAGGGTGTTCCTGCTGACGCTCACACTGGCCAGCACACCTGATACTCCTGACGGTGGTGATAATGCTGTTCCTGCTGACGCTCACACTGGCCAGCACACCTGATACTCCTGACGGTGGTGATAATGCTGTCCTCCTGACGCTCACACTGGCCAGCACACCTGATACTCCTGACGGTGGTGATAATGCTGTTCCTGCTGAAACTCTCAATGGCCAGCACACCTGATACTCCTGACAGTGGTGATAATGCTGTCCCTCCTGACGCTCACACTGGCCAACACACCTGATACGCCTGACGGTGGTGATAATGATGTTCCTGCTGACGCTCACACTGGCCAGCACACCTGATACTCCTGACGGTGGTGATAATGCTGTCCCTCCTGACGCTCACACTGGCCAGCACACCTGATACTCCTGACGGTGGTGATAATGCTGTTCCTGCTGACGCTCACACTGGCCAGCACACCGATACTCCTGACGGTGGTGATAATGCTGTCCTCCTGACGCCACACGGCCAGCACACCTGATACCCTGACGGTGGTGATAATGCTGTTCCTGCTGACGCTCACACTGGCCAGCACACCTGATACTCCTGACGGTGGTGATAATGCTGTTCCTGCTGAAACTCTCAATGGCCAGCACACCTGATACTCCTGACAGTGGTGATAATGCTGTCCCTCCTGACGCTCACACTGGCCAACACACCTGATACGCCTGACGGTGGTGATAATGCTGTCCCTCCTGACGCTCACACTGGCAACACACCGGAGCCTCCTGACGGTGGTGATAATGTTGTCCCTCCTGACGCCCACACTGGCCAGCACACCTGATACTCCTGACGGTGGTGATAATGGTGCCCCAACTGACGCTCACACTCGTCAGCCCATCTGATAGTGTTATTGATGGCGAGAAGTTCCAAAGCCTCCTGATAGCCGTGTAGGATTAAAAAATGAAAGTCGACATATACAACAGCTCCTTGATTTGATGCCCGTCAGTGTCCCAAGTGACTTTTTCCCTTTATTACTGAACACAAATAAGCAGATCTTCAATACTTCTGGCATCATCAGTAGTATTTGTGTGATTAGCTTGTTTTCCGTAGCTGATGAAGCGCAGTAGTACACCTTATTAGCATCAATATACTAATCCATGGAATGTTATCTCATTATTAATTATTAATGACTGATGTTTTTACTAACCTCGGTTAAAGACTTAAGTTGTTAAAGCGTAATAATACATTATAACATCAATAGCAACGCTAAATGAATGTGAACATTATGGAATAGTTAATATAAACTTAACAATTGTTATCAATGTTCTCGTGTTCTATGCACGAAGAATAAGTTTAGGTTTTCTATAAAGTTTGTATCTGCTGACTGTTGTAGTAACCAATGAACAATGCTGTGTGACCAAAGTAAATGAACCCGACAACAGCTACCTGCATTTTTTTTGTTCAATTCATGACCGAGTTTGTACACCAAAGAATGTTGCCATGTCCTCATGTTTTCTATGGCTGTGATAACCAGTACCTGATGTTTTAATTATATACTCTATGTGTAGTATTAATGAAATGTATTCGTGTCAATGTTATTTATTATATAAATAATTTTTATTTCTTATTTTCTTTTTTACCTTTTTTAGTAACTTTAGATATATATTTTTTTATAGATTAAACTATGTTTTATGTATTTGTTAAGTTAAAATATAAACTATTGGAAGCAAAACATTAATGGAAAATGAGACTCATTGATGAGTGAAGAAGTATTAATAAGTTGGTGAGGAAAATTTTATGTATTTGGGAAGTAACATTAGCTGTGATGGTAGATATGAGGAAAAATCAAAACAAGAATAGAGCAAGCAAAAACAGCATTTAAGAAGCTAAAAGTCCTAATTGTCACGGGTTAGAATCTATGGTTAACTAATTAATGTAAATACTTGAAAAAGGAAAAATGCCGAACTCTTAATTCACTTAAAAAATAAAATGAAGCAAGAACGTTAACCACAAATTCCGCCTCATGAACTAATTAATTTGTGACATGTGGGAGTAGTCAAATATATAGTAATTTTCTTACACTAAATATTTACAAAAAAAAATCACTAAATAGTTCCACAAAACGTTAAAGAAATCACTGTAGAAGCGAGAAAATGAATAAGAACACAGTGATGGCCTTCAATTGAAGTAACACACGTAACAGTAAGATCACTGGCCGGGAAGAGTGTTGTGTCCAGGTATATAAACAATCACTGGGAAGCACACAAGGTATGACACACAATTGTTACACTTATAATAATGGTTTCCCCTCGTGTAAAGAGGATGGCCGGCCCAAGGACCACCTACGGTAGGCGTGAATTTGTTTAAGGTGTAGAAACTATCGCCAACACAATAATCACACCCTGAGTTAACGAGTTGCAGGAGTCAGTGTCAAGGAATGGCCCGAGAAAACCGGACAACTCGTCAACTGCACTGGTTAACCATTACCCCGGAACGCGACTCACAAATCGATTAACATCCAGGTCCCCAATTACTCCTGGGTAGACAGAAGCAAATGGCGTAAAGAAACTTGCCCTTAGTGTCACCCTGTACGGGAATCGAACCTGAGTCCGCTCGCTTGCAAGGCGAGCATGTTGACCATTACACTACAGGTCGCCATAATTGTTACACTAAGCCTGTATCTACATTAAGGCTGACACATCCCTAGACCTAAGAGAATAAATACACAAAAGAGGACTTAGAGTAAGTTAATTGGCCGTGATGAGACTCGAGGATGCGCTGGAGAGGAGGAACCACGACAGGTCGACACGTTGGAGAGAGAGGAAAAAAATGCGTATTCCGAGCTCCCGAGCCGTGCACGGCTTTCATAACTTCGTATTGGACGGAGCTTGTGGAAGTGTCAGCCAAGGTTTCTGGAAACAATTCGAAGCCAAAAGGAGACAGTGGAAGGAACGGACTGGCGCTTCTATCGCGCTAGTGGCTTCTAGAAATTTCTATATTAGCAGGCAGTGAGCAATGGGTTACAACATAATGAAAAGGGGCATTAATTTCAATTTGAGGAAAAGGATCCTAAAAGGCTTCATACAGCAATAACCGATGAAAGGGTCATATGCATGAACACTTTCAGCAGACAAGTGATGAGTACTAGGATTAGCAAAAACTTAAAATGTACAGAATAAGAAAAATGCGATAATTTGGTCATATACTGCAGTTAGGGATGAGGGGATAATAACAGAAATATTAATGGGCAAAGTTTATGGTAGGAGGACTAGGGGGAAGGCAGAGACTGGTGTCTATGGATGAAATAAAGAAATGGGACCCCAGAGAAAAACATAACTTAGGGGATTGGTAAAACAGCCCGAAAACGTTTTGAATGGACTCCAGTCACCACCCCTCAGATATGAAGACGGTACTGTGATTGATTGAAGGAAGATTGTAAATTAACTATATATATATATATATATATATATATATATATATATATATATATATATATATATATATATATATATATATATATATATATATATATATATATATATATATATATATATATAATAGTTTTTATAAATCAACAGAATCGCATTTTATTGAAAGTGAAACCGTTTATTTAGCCTGAAGATTCCAAATATAAAGTGAACAATAACAAAATTACAGACATACTGGACCAAATGAGAGCCGAGGTACTCTAAGTGGCTTCCTGATATATACTGTGCATTTATCTCAAGGAAATAATTATATAACGTTAGTCTCATCTGAATTAAAACATGTTACATGCTGTCAGTAAATACTTATTAGACATTAAATTTCTTTTACTAGACTATCTCCATCAGGAGTCTATTTATAGGAAGCGAGCAAATTCATTGCTCGGATGGGTGTGGGTATGATGTTCCACGCCTTCACCATGATAGCTTAAGTAGGTCTGGGTGCGTGGATTTGGTCTTAGTATGTCTAGGTTTTGTAAGTTCTACTTACGGTTTGTCCAGAACTGAATATAGTATATGACAGTGAATCAAGTGTTGACAAGTAATATCATCGTTAACTTCTATCATTGCTGCAACAGTAAGTGACTAACAACTGTGTTTATTGATTTTACTGTGAATGTGATTTCTTCAGTTTAGGTGGCCATCAACAACTCCAAGAAATTTAGTATTCTGTTCATGTTTGAGAATTGTACTGCCAAGGTATACAGGGGGTCCAAATCAGTGAGAAAGCTTTTTCTTCTGTGATTTTTTTTTAAGGTTTTAAGTCAGGTTATTACATATTATCTAGTTTCTGATTTTAGTTAGTTCGTAATTAATGATTGTTATCAAGGAATGGATATCTGGCATGCAGATTACTATTATCAGCAAATAAAATGTGCTTTCCGAGTGTGCTGGAGTAGACTATGTCATTTATATAATACAACAGTATGTTGTAATCTTGTGGAACACCAGACAAAATAGGTGAGGGATCAGACTGACGTTTAATTAAGCTGACGTGCTGTTTCCTGTTAGACAGATAAAAAATAACGATCAACAGTACAATTATCGATTACATAGCTTGAGCTGGTAGACTGTGAACTTGACGTTATGACCTGCGGTGGTGGCAGGTGTTATCTTGAAAAATGGCCCAGGTTCGCCTTTTCAATCACTTTCAAGATCTTGAATGTTTTTAAGAGATCCGTCCTATTGTGTCCTGTCTGTGTAGTATCTTGCGTTATTTAATGGGAAA